>NC_084636.1:31790155-31900155 GCF_033978795.1 Nerophis ophidion | reverse complement strand
TGTATGTATATATATATGTACTATATATATATGTATGTATATATTTAGACATGTATATATGTATGTGTATGTATATGTATATATATGTATGTAAATGTATGTATATACATACGTATGTATATATATGTATGTATGTGTATATATATGTATGCATATATGTGTATGTATGTATGTATGTATATGTATATACACGTATGTATATGTATGAATGTATATATAGATATGTATTTATATATATGTGTATATATATTAGGGCTGTGAATCTTTGGGAGTCCCACGATTTGATTTAATATCGATTCTTGGGGTCACGATTCGATAATATATCGATTTTTTTCGATTCGATTCTCGATTCAAAAACAATTTTTTTTTCCCGATTTAAAAGGATTCTGTATACATTCAATTCATAGGATTTCAGCAGGATCTACCCCAGTCTGCTGACATGCAAGTAGAGTTGTAGATTTTTGTAAAAAGCTTTTATAATTGTAAAGGACAATGTTTTATCAACTGATTGCAATAATGTACATTTTTTTGACTATTAAACGAACCAAAAATATGACTTATTTTAACTTTGTGAAAATATTGGACACAGTGTGTTGTCAAGCTTATGAGATGCGATGCAAGTGTAAGCCACTGACACTTTTTTTTAATTTTTATAAATGTCTAATGATAATGTCAATGAGGGATTTTTAATCACTGCTATGCTGAAATTATAACTGATATTGATACTGTTGTTGATGATATTCATTTTTGTTTCACTACTTTTGGTTTGTTCTGTGTCGTGTTTGTGTCTTCTCTCAAGTGCTCTGTTTATTGCAGTTCTGAGTGTTGCTGGGTCAGGTTTGGTTTTGGAATTGGATTGCATTGTTATGGTATTACTGTGTAGTGGTTTGTTGGATTGATAAAAAAAAAAAAAAATTCAAAAATAAATACATTGATTTTTAAAAAATTAGAATCGATTCTTAATTGCACAACATAAACGATTCGATTCGTATTCAAATCGATTTTTTCTCACACCCCTAATATATATATATATATATATATATATATATATATATATGTGTGTAAATATATGTATATATATATGTTTGTGTATATACAGGTGCTGTTCATATTATTAGAATATCATGAAAAAGTTGATTTATTTCAGTTATTATATTCAGAACGTGAAACTTACATATTATATCAATTCATTACACACATAGTGATATATTTGAAATGTTTATTTCTTTAAATTTTGATGATTAGTACTGACATATACTGAAAATCAAAAATTTCGTATCTCAGAAAATTAGAGTATTAGTTACGACTAGTACCAAAAAATATTTTTTAGAAATGTGGGCCAACTGAAAAGTATGAACATGGAAAGTTTCAGCATGTACGGCAATCAATACTTAGTTGCAGCTCCTTTTGCCTGAATTGCTGCAGCAATACGGCGTGGCATGGAGTCCACCAGTCTGTTGCACTCCTCAGGTGTTATGAGAGCCCAGCTTGCTTTAATAGTGGCCTTCAGCTCTTCAGCATTGTTGGCTCTGGCATCTCGCATCTTCCGCTTCACAATACCCCATAGGTTTTCTATGGGGTTAAGGTCAAGTGAGTTTGCAGGCCAATCAAGAACAGGGATGGTCCTTAAACCAGGTACTGGTAGATGTGGCACTGTGTGCAGCTGCCAAGTCATGTTGGGAAATGAAATCTTCACCTCCATTAAATTGGTCCGCGGCAGGCAGCATAAAGTGTTCTAAAACTTCCTGGTAGACCCTAGACCTCAGGAAACACAGTGGACCAACACCAGCAGATGACATGGCACCCCAGACCATTACCGATTGTGGAAATTTGACACTGGACTTTAGGCAACGTGGATTCAGTGTCTCTCCTGTCTTCCTCCAGACTCTGGGACCTTGATTTCCCAAGGAGATACAATATTTACTTTCATCTGAAAACATAACTTTGGACCACTCAGCAGCAGTCCAGTCCTTTTTGTCTTGAGCCCAGGCGAGACGCTTTTGAAGTTGTCTCTTATTCAAGAGTGGCTTTACACAAGGAATGCGACAGCTGAAGCCCTTATCTTGCATACGTCGGTGCGTGGTGGTTCTAGAAGCACTGACTCCAGCTGCAGTCCACTCTTTGTGGATCTCCCCCACATTTTTGAATCGGTTTTGTTTTACAATCCACTCCAGGGCGCGGTTATCCCTCTTGCTTGTACACTTTTTTTCTACCACATCTTTGTCTTCCCTTCGCCTCTCTATTAATGTGCTTGGACACAGAGCTCTGGGAACATCCAACCTCTTTGGCAATGACCTTTTGTGTCTTGCCCTCCTTCTTTAAAGTATCAATGGTCATCTTTTGGACAGTTGTCAAGTCAGCAGTCTTCCCCATGATTGTGTGTCATACAGAATCAAAACCAGAGACTATTTAAAAGCTTTTCCAGGTGTTTTGAGTGAGTTAACTAATTAGAGTGTGGCACCAGGTGTCTTCAATATCTGACCTTTTCACCATATTCAAATTTTCTGAGATGTTGAATTTAGGGTTTTCATTGGTTGTCAGCTATAATTATCTCCTTTTTGGCAAAAAAACACTTGAAATGTATCAGTCTGTTTGGAATGAATGTATACATTCTACAAGTTTGACTTTCTAAATGGAATAATGAAATAAATCAACTTTTTCATGATATTCAAATAATATGACCAGCATCTGTATATGTATATGTGTAAATATCTATATATATATATGTGTATATATATATATATATATGACTGTGTATATATATATATATATATGTGAAATATACTGTATGTATGTATATATATGCGTGTTTGTATATGTGTGTATATAAATAGGTGTGTATATATATATTTGTGTATATGAATGTATATATTTATATATATTAATATATATATATATATATATATATATATATACACACACACACACACACACACACAGGTGTACTTAATATAGTGTCCTTCAAAGAGAAGGGTACCTAATTCGATGTCCTTAAAAGAGCAGTGTAGCGAATGTGGTGTCTTTAAAATACTGGTGTACCTAATGTAGTGTCCTTGGATGAGAGGCATACCTATTCTAGTGTCATTAGAGGACAGATGTACCTAATGCAGTGTCTTTAGAAGAGGTGTACCTACTGCAGTGTCCTTAAGGGAGGAATTATTGCAGTGTCCCTGGAAGAGAGGCGTACCTAATGTAGTGTCCTTAGACTGCAGGTGTACCTAATGCAGTGTCCCTGGAAGAGAGGTGTAACTAATGTAGTGTCCTTAGACTGCAGGTGTACCTAATGCGGTGTCCCTGGAAGAGAGGTGTAACTAATGTAGTGTCCTTAGACTGCAGGTGTACCTAATCCAGTGTCCCTGGAAGAGAGGTGTACCTAATGTAGTGTCCTTAGACTGCAGGTGTACCTAATCCAGTGTCCCTGGAAGAGAGGTGTACCTAATGTAGTGTCCTTAGACTGCAGGTGTACCTAATCCAGTGTCCCTGGAAGAGAGGTGTACCTAATGTAGTGTCCTTAGACTGCAGGTGTACCTAATCCAGTGTCCCTGGAAGAGAGGTGTACCTAATGTAGTGTCCTTAGACTGCAGGTGTACCTAATCCGGTGTCCCTGGAAGAGAGGTGTACCTAATGTAGTGTCCTTAGACTGCAGGTGTACCTAATGTAGTGTCCTTAGACTGCAGGTGTAACTAATGTAGTGTCCTTAGACTGCAGGTGTACCTAATGTAGTGTCCTCAGACTCCAGGTGTACCTAATGCGGTGTCCCTGGAAGAGAGGTGTAACTAATGTAGTGTCCTTAGACTCCAGGTGTAACTAATGTAGTGTCCTTAGACTCCAGGTGTACCTAATGTAGTGTCCTTAGACTACAGGTGTACCTAATGTAGTGTCCTTAGACTCCAGGTGTACCTAATGCAGTGTCCCTGGAAGAGAGGTGTAACTAATGTAGTGTCCTTAGACTGCAGGTGTACCTAATGTAGTGTCCTTAGACTGCAAGTGTACCTAATGTAGTGTCCTTAGACTGCAGGTGTACCTAATGTAGTGTCCTTAGACTGCAGGTGTACCTAATGTAGTGTCCTTAGACTGCAGGTGTACCTAATGTAGTGTCCTTGGACTCCAGGTGTACCTAATGTAGTGTCCTCGGACTGCAGGTGTACCTAATGTAGTGTCCTCGGACTGCAGGTGTACCTAATGTAGTGTCCTCGGACTGCAGGTGTACCTAATGTAGTGTCCTCAGACTCCAGGTGTACCTAATGTAGTGTCCTCGGACCGCAGGTGTACCTAATGTAGTGTCCTTAGACTCCAGGTGTACCTAATGCAGTGTCCCTGGAAGAGAGGTGTACCTAATGTAGTGTCCTCGGACCGCAGGTGTACCTAATGTAGTGTCCTCGGACGGCAGGTGTACCTAATGTAGTGTCCCTGGAAGAGAGGTGTACCTAATGTAGTGTCCCTGGAAGAGAGGTGTACCTAATGTAGTGTCCTCAGACCGCAGGTGTACCTAATGTAGTGTCCTTAGACTCCAGGTGTACCTAATGTAGTGTCCCTGGAAGAGAGGTGTACCTAATGTAGTGTCCTCAGACTGCAGGTGTACCTAATGTAGTGTCCCTGGAAGAGAGGTGTACCTAATGTAGTGTCCCTGGAAGAGAGGTGTACCTAATGTAGTGTCCTCGGACCGCAGGTGTACCTAATGTAGTGTCCTTAGATTCCAGGTGTACCTAATGTAGTGTACTCGGACCGCAGGTGTACCTAATGTTGTGTCCTCGGACCGCAGGTGTACCTAATGTAGTGTCCTTGGACCGCTGGTGTACCTAATGCAGTGTCCTCGGACCGCAGGTGTACCTAATGCAGTGTCCTCGGACCGCAGGTGTACCTAATGTAGTGTCCTCGGACCGCAGGTGTACCTAATGTAGTGTCCTCGGACCGCAGGTGTACCTAATGTAGTGTCCTCGGACCGCAGGTGTACCTAATGTAGTGTCCTCGGACCGCAGGTGTACCTAATGTAGTGTCCTCGGACCGCAGGTGTACCTAATGTAGTGTCCTCGGACGGCAGGTGTACCTAATGTAGTGTCCCTGGAAGAGAGGTGTACCTAATGTAGTGTCCCTGGAAGAGAGGTGTACCTAATGTAGTGTCCTCAGACTGCAGGTGTACCTAATGTAATGTCCCTGGAAGAGAGGTGTACCTAATGTAGTGTCCTCGGACTGCAGGTGTACCTAATGTAGTGTCCTCGGACTGCAGGTGTACCTAATGTAGTGTCCTCGGACTGCAGGTGTACCTAATGTAGTGTCCTCGGACTGCAGGTGTACCTAATGTAGTGTCCCTGGAAGAGAGGTGTACCTAATGTAGTGTCCTTAGATTCCAGGTGTACCTAATGTTGTGTCCTCGGACCGCAGGTGTACCTAATGTTGTGTCCTCGGACCGCAGGTGTACCTAATGTAGTGTCCCTGGAAGAGAGGTGTACCTAATGTAGTGTCCTCAGACTGCAGGTGTACCTAATGTAGTGTCCTCAGACCGCAGGTGTACCTAATGTAGTGTCCTCGGACTCCAGGTGTACCTAATGCAGTGTCCTCAGACTGCAGGTGTACCTAATGTAGTGTCCCTGGAAGAGAGGTGTACCTAATGTAGTGTCCTCAGACTGCAGGTGTACCTAATGTAGTGTCCCTGGAAGAGAGGTGTACCTAATGTAGTGTCCTCGGACTCCAGGTGTACCTAATGCAGTGTCCTCAGACTGCAGGTGTACCTAATGTAGTGTCCCTGGAAGAGAGGTGTACCTAATGTAGTGTCCTCAGACTGCAGGTGTACCTAATGTAGTGTCCACAGACTGCAGGTGTACCTAATGTAGTGTCCTCAGACCGCAGGTGTACCTAATGTAGTGTCCTCAGACCGCAGGTGTACCTAATGTAGTGTCCTCAGACCGCAGGTGTACCTAATGTAGTGTCCTCGGACTCCAAGTGTACCTAATGTAGTGTCCCTGGAAGAGAGGTGTACCTAATGTAGTGTCCTCAGACTGCAGGTGTACCTAATGTAGTGTCCCTGGAAGAGAGGTGTACCTAATGTAGTGTCCTCAGACTGCAGGTGTACCTAATGTAGTGTCCTCAGACTGCAGGTGTACCTAATGTAGTGTCCTCGGACCGCAGGTGTACCTAATGTAGTGTCCTCGGACCGCAGGTGTACCTAATGTAGTGTCCCTGGAAGGGAGGTGTACCTAATGTAGTGTCCTCAGACCGCAGGTGTACCTAATGTAGTGTCCTCGGACTCCAGGTGTACCTAATGTAGTGTCCCTGGAAGAGAGGTGTACCTAATGTAGTGTCCTCAGACTGCAGGTGTACCTAATGTAGTGTCCCTGGAAGAGAGGTGTACCTAATGTAGTGTCCCTGGAAGAGAGGTGTACCTAATGTAGTGTCCTCGGACCGCAGGTGTACCTAATGTAGTGTCCTCAGACCGCAGGTGTACCTAATGTAGTGTCCTCAGACCGCAGGTGTACCTAATGTAGTGTCCTTAGACTGCAGGTGTACCTAAGGTTGTGTCCCTGGAAGGGAGGTGTACCTAATGTAGTGTCCCTGGAAGAGAGGTGTACCTAATGTAGTGTCCTCGGACCGCAGGTGTACCTAATGTAGTGTCCTCAGACCGCAGGTGTACCTAATGTAGTGTCCTCGGACTCCAGGTGTACCTAATGTAGTGTCCTCAGACTGCAGGTGTACCTAATGTAGTGTCCCTGGAAGAGAGGTGTACCTAATGTAGTGTCCTCAGACTGCAGGTGTACCTAATGTAGTGTCCTCGGACCGCAGGTGTACCTAATGTAGTGTCCTCGGACCGCAGGTGTACCTAATGTAGTGTCCCTGGAAGGGAGGTGTACCTAATGTAGTGTCCTCAGACCGCAGGTGTACCTAATGTAGTGTCCTCGGACTCCAGGTGTACCTAATGTAGTGTCCCTGGAAGAGAGGTGTACCTAATGTAGTGTCCTCAGACTGCAGGTGTACCTAATGTAGTGTCCCTGGAAGAGAGGTGTACCTAATGTAGTGTCCCTGGAAGAGAGGTGTACCTAATGTAGTGTCCTCGGACCGCAGGTGTACCTA
The DNA here is from genome assembly GCF_033978795.1 of Nerophis ophidion. Classification (NCBI taxonomy): domain Eukaryota; kingdom Metazoa; phylum Chordata; class Actinopteri; order Syngnathiformes; family Syngnathidae; genus Nerophis; species Nerophis ophidion. Next base: position 31,893,090 of record NC_084636.1, on the reverse strand, counting down.
ATGTAGTGTCCTCAGACCGCAGGTGTACCTAATGTAGTGTCCTCAGACCGCAGGTGTACCTAATGTAGTGTCCTTAGACTGCAGGTGTACCTAAGGTTGTGTCCCTGGAAGGGAGGTGTACCTAATGTAGTGTCCCTGGAAGAGAGGTGTACCTAATGTAGTGTCCTCGGACCGCAGGTGTACCTAATGTAGTGTCCTCAGACCGCAGGTGTACCTAATGTAGTGTCCTCGGACTCCAGGTGTACCTAATGTAGTGTCCTCAGACTGCAGGTGTACCTAATGTAGTGTCCCTGGAAGAGAGGTGTACCTAATGTAGTGTCCCTGGAAGAGAGGTGTACCTAATGTAGTGTCCTCAGACCGCAGGTGTACCTAATGCAGTGTCCTCAGACCGCAGGTGTACCTAATGTAGTGTCCTCGGACCGCAGGTGTACCTAATGTAGTGTCCTCGGACCGCAGGTGTACCTAATGTAGTGTCCTCGGACCGCAGGTGTACCTAATGTAGTGTCCTCGGACCGCAGGTGTACCTAATGTAGTGTCCCTGGAAGAGAGGTGTACCTAATGTAGTGTCCTCGGACCGCAGGTGTACCTAATGTAGTGTCCTCGGACCGCAGGTGTACCTAATGTAGTGTCCTCGGACCGCAGGTGTACCTAATGTAGTGTCCCTGGAAGAGAGGTGTACCTAATGTAGTGTCCTCGGACTCCAGGTGTACCTAATGTAGTGTCCCTGGAAGAGAGGTGTACCTAATGTAGTGTCCTCAGACCGCAGGTGTACCTAATGTAGTGTCCTCGGACTCCAAGTGTACCTAATGTAGTGTCCCTGGAAGAGAGGTGTACCTAATGTAGTGTCCTCAGACTGCAGGTGTACCTAATGTAGTGTCCCTGGAAGAGAGGTGTACCTAATGTAGTGTCCTCAGACTGCAGGTGTACCTAATGTAGTGTCCTCGGACCGCAGGTGTACCTAATGTAGTGTCCTCAGACTGCAGGTGTACCTAATGTAGTGTCCTTAGACTGCAGGTGTACCTAATGTAGTGTCCTTGGACCGCTGGTGTACCTAATGCAGTGTCCTAGGACCGCAGGTGTACCTAATGTAGTGTCCTCGGACCGCAGGTGTACCTAATGTAGTGTCCTCGGACCGCAGGTGTACCTAATGTAGTGTCCTCGGACCGCAGGTGTACCTAATGTAGTGTCCTCGGACCGCAGGTGTACCTAATGTAGTGTCCTCGGACGGCAGGTGTACCTAATGTAGTGTCCCTGGAAGAGAGGTGTACCTAATGTAGTGTCCCTGGAAGAGAGGTGTACCTAATGTAGTGTCCTCGGACCGCAGGTGTACCTAATGTAGTGTCCCTGGAAGAGAGGTGTACCTAATGTAGTGTCCTCAGACTGCAGGTGTACCTAATGTAGTGTCCTCAGACCGCAGGTGTACCTAATGTAGTGTCCTCAGACCGCAGGTGTACCTAATGTAGTGTCCTCAGACCGCAGGTGTACCTAATGTAGTGTCCTTAGACTCCAGGTGTACCTAATGCAGTGTCCCTGGAAGAGAAGTGTAACTAATGTAGTGTCCTTAGACTGCAGGTGTACCTAATGTAGTGTCCTTAGACTGCAGGTGTACCTAATGTAGTGTCCTTAGACTGCAGGTGTACCTAATGTAGTGTCCTTGGACCGCTGGTGTACCTAATGCAGTGTCCTAGGACCGCAGGTGTACCTAATGTAGTGTCCTCGGACCGCAGGTGTACCTAATGTAGTGTCCTCGGACCGCAGGTGTACCTAATGTAGTGTCCTCGGACCGCAGGTGTACCTAATGTAGTGTCCTCGGACCGCAGGTGTACCTAATGTAGTGTCCTCGGACCGCAGGTGTACCTAATGTAGTGTCCCTGGAAGAGAGGTGTACCTAATGTAGTGTCCCTGGAAGAGAGGTGTACCTAATGTAGTGTCCTCAGACTGCAGGTGTACCTAATGTAATGTCCCTGGAAGAGAGGTGTACCTAATGTAGTGTCCTCGGACCGCAGGTGTACCTAATGTAGTGTCCTCGGACCGCAGGTGTACCTAATGTAGTGTCCTCGGACCGCAGGTGTACCTAATGTAGTGTCCTCGGACGGCAGGTGTACCTAATGTAGTGTCCCTGGAATAGAGGTGTACCTAATGTAGTGTCCCTGGAAGAGAGGTGTACCTAATGTAGTGTCCTCGGACTGCAGGTGTACCTAATGTAGTGTCCTCGGACTGCAGGTGTACTTAATGTAGTGTCCCTGGAAGAGAGGTGTACCTAATGTAGTGTCCTCGGAAGAGAGGTGTACCTAATGTAGTGTCCCTGGAAGAGAGGTGTACCTAATGTAGTGTCCTCGGACTGCAGGTGTACCTAATGTAGTGTCCTCAGACTCCAGGTGTACCTAATGTAGTGTCCTTAGACTCCAGGTGTACCTAATGTAGTGTCCTCGGACCGCAGGTGTACCTAATGTAGTGTCCTCGGACCGCAGGTGTACCTAATGTAGTGTCCTCGGACCGCAGGTGTACCTAATGTAGTGTCCCTGGAAGAGAGGTGTACCTAATGTAGTGTCCTCTGACTGCAGGTGTACCTAATGTAGTGTCCTTAGACTCCAGGTGTACCTAATGTAGTGTCCTCTGACTGCAGGTGTACCTAATGTAGTGTCCTTAGACTCCAGGTGTACCTACTGCAGTGTCCCTGGAAGAGAGGTGTACCTAATGTAGTGTCCTCGGACCGCAGGTGTACCTAATGTAGTGTCCTCGGACGGCAGGTGTACCTAATGTAGTGTCCTGGAAGAGAGGTGTACCTAATGTAGTGTCCCTGGAAGAGAGGTGTACCTAATGTAGTGTCCTCGGACTGCAGGTGTACCTAATGTAGTGTCCCTGGAAGAGAGGTGTACCTAATGTAGTGTCCTCGGAAGAGAGGTGTACCTAATGTAGTGTCCCTGGAAGAGAGGTGTACCTAATGTAGTGTCCTCGGACTGCAGGTGTACCTAATGTAGTGTCCTCGGACCGCAGGTGTACCTAATGTAGTGTCCTCGGACCGCAGGTGTACCTAATGTAGTGTCCTCGGACCGCAGGTGTACCTAATGTAGTGTCCTCGGACCGCAGGTGTACCTAATGTAGTGTCCTCGGACCGCAGGTGTACCTAATGTAGTGTCCCTGGAAGAGAGGTGTACCTAATGTAGTGTCCTCGGACCGCAGGTGTACCTAATGTAGTGTCCTCGGACCGCAGGTGTACCTAATGTAGTGTCCCTGGAAGAGAGGTGTACCTAATGTAGTGTCCTCTGACTGCAGGTGTACCTAATGTAGTGTCCTTAGACTCCAGGTGTACCTACTGCAGTGTCCCTGGAAGAGAGGTGTACCTAATGTAGTGTCCTCGGACCGCAGGTGTACCTAATGTAGTGTCCTCGGACCGCAGGTGTACCTAATGTAGTGTCCTCGGACCGCAGGTGTACCTAATGTAGTGTCCCTGGAAGAGAGGTGTACCTAATGTAGTGTCCTCGGACCGCAGGTGTACCTAATGTAGTGTCCTCAGACCGCAGGTGTACCTTATGTAGTGTCCTTAGACTCCAGGTGTACCTAATGCAGTGTCCCTGGAAGAGAGGTGTACCTAATGTAGTGTCCTCGGACCGCAGGTGTACCTAATGTAGTGTCCTCAGACCGCAGGTGTACCTAATGTAGTGTCCTCAGACCGCAGGTGTACCTAATGTAGTGTCCTTAGACTGCAGGTGTACCTAAGGTTGTGTCCCTGGAAGGGAGGTGTACCTAATGTAGTGTCCCTGGAAGAGAGGTGTACCTAATGTAGTGTCCTCGGACCGCAGGTGTACCTAATGTAGTGTCCTCGGACCGCAGGTGTACCTAATGTAGTGTCCTCGGACCGCAGGTGTACCTAATGTAGTGTCCTCGGACCGCAGGTGTACCTAATGTAGTGTCCTCGGACCGCAGGTGTACCTAATGTAGTGTCCCTGGAAGAGAGGTGTACCTAATGTAGTGTCCTCAGACCGCAGGTGTACCTAATGTAGTGTCCTCGGAAGAGAGGTGTACCTAATGTAGTGTCCCTGGAAGAGAGGTGTACCTAATGTAGTGTCCTCGGACTGCAGGTGTACCTAATGTAGTGTCCTCAGACTCCAGGTGTACCTAATGTAGTGTCCTTAGACTCCAGGTGTACCTAATGTAGTGTCCTCGGACCGCAGGTGTACCTAATGTAGTGTCCTCGGACCGCAGGTGTACCTAATGTAGTGTCCTCGGACCGCAGGTGTACCTAATGTAGTGTCCCTGGAAGAGAGGTGTACCTAATGTAGTGTCCTCTGACTGCAGGTGTACCTAATGTAGTGTCCTTAGACTCCAGGTGTACCTAATGTAGTGTCCTCTGACTGCAGGTGTACCTAATGTAGTGTCCTTAGACTCCAGGTGTACCTACTGCAGTGTCCCTGGAAGAGAGGTGTACCTAATGTAGTGTCCTCGGACTGCAGGTGTACCTAATGTAGTGTCCTTAGACTCCAGGTGTACCTAATGCAGTGTCCCTGGAAGAGAGGTGTACCTAATGTAGTGTCCTCGGACCGCAGGTGTACCTAATGTAGTGTCCTCGGACGGCAGGTGTACCTAATGTAGTGTCCTGGAAGAGAGGTGTACCTAATGTAGTGTCCCTGGAAGAGAGGTGTACCTAATGTAGTGTCCTCGGACTGCAGGTGTACCTAATGTAGTGTCCCTGGAAGAGAGGTGTACCTAATGTAGTGTCCTCGGAAGAGAGGTGTACCTAATGTAGTGTCCCTGGAAGAGAGGTGTACCTAATGTAGTGTCCTCGGACTGCAGGTGTACCTAATGTAGTGTCCTCGGACCGCAGGTGTACCTAATGTAGTGTCCTCGGACCGCAGGTGTACCTAATGTAGTGTCCTCGGACCGCAGGTGTACCTAATGTAGTGTCCTCGGACCGCAGGTGTACCTAATGTAGTGTCCTCGGACCGCAGGTGTACCTAATGTAGTGTCCTCGGACCGCAGGTGTACCTAATGTAGTGTCCCTGGAAGAGAGGTGTACCTAATGTAGTGTCCTCGGACCGCAGGTGTACCTAATGTAGTGTCCTCGGACCGCAGGTGTACCTAATGTAGTGTCCTCAGACCGCAGGTGTACCTAATGTAGTGTCCTCAGACCGCAGGTGTACCTAATGTAGTGTCCTTAGACTGCAGGTGTACCTAAGGTTGTGTCCCTGGAAGGGAGGTGTACCTAATGTAGTGTCCCTGGAAGAGAGGTGTACCTAATGTAGTGTCCTCGGACCGCAGGTGTACCTAATGTAGTGTCCTCGGACCGCAGGTGTACCTAATGTAGTGTCCTCGGACCGCAGGTGTACCTAATGTAGTGTCCTCGGACCGCAGGTGTACCTAATGTAGTGTCCTCGGACCGCAGGTGTACCTAATGTAGTGTCCTCGGACCGCAGGTGTACCTAATGTAGTGTCCCTGGAAGAGAGGTGTACCTAATGTAGTGTCCTCAGACCGCAGGTGTACCTAATGTAGTGTCCTCGGACTCCAGGTGTACCTAATGTAGTGTCCCTGGAAGAGAGGTGTACCTAATGTAGTGTCCTCAGACTGCAGGTGTACCTAATGTAGTGTCCCTGGAAGAGAGGTGTACCTAATGTAGTGTCCCTGGAAGAGAGGTGTACCTAATGTAGTGTCCTCGGACCGCAGGTGTACCTAATGTAGTGTCCTCGGACCGCAGGTGTACCTAATGTAGTGTCCCTGGAAGAGAGGTGTACCTAATGTAGTGTCCTCGGACCGCAGGTGTACCTAATGTAGTGTCCTCGGACCGCAGGTGTACCTAATGTAGTGTCCCTGGAAGAGAGGTGTACCTAATGTAGTGTCCTCTGACTGCAGGTGTACCTAATGTAGTGTCCTTAGACTCCAGGTGTACCTACTGCAGTGTCCTCGGAAGAGAGGTGTACCTAATGTAGTGTCCTCGGACCGCAGGTGTACCTAATGTAGTGTCCTCGGACCGCAGGTGTACCTAATGTAGTGTCCTCGGACCGCAGGTGTACCTAATGTAGTGTCCCTGGAAGAGAGGTGTACCTAATGTAGTGTCCTCGGACCGCAGGTGTACCTAATGTAGTGTCCTCAGACCGCAGGTGTACCTTATGTAGTGTCCTTAGACTCCAGGTGTACCTAATGCAGTGTCCCTGGAAGAGAGGTGTACCTAATGTAGTGTCCTCGGACCGCAGGTGTACCTAATGTAGTGTCCTCAGACCGCAGGTGTACCTAATGTAGTGTCCTCAGACCGCAGGTGTACCTAATGTAGTGTCCTTAGACTGCAGGTGTACCTAAGGTTGTGTCCCTGGAAGGGAGGTGTACCTAATGTAGTGTCCCTGGAAGAGAGGTGTACCTAATGTAGTGTCCTCGGACCGCAGGTGTACCTAATGTAGTGTCCTCGGACCGCAGGTGTACCTAATGTAGTGTCCTCGGACCGCAGGTGTACCTAATGTAGTGTCCTCGGACCGCAGGTGTACCTAATGTAGTGTCCTCGGACCGCAGGTGTACCTAATGTAGTGTCCTCGGACCGCAGGTGTACCTAATGTAGTGTCCCTGGAAGAGAGGTGTACCTAATGTAGTGTCCTCAGACCGCAGGTGTACCTAATGTAGTGTCCTCGGACTCCAGGTGTACCTAATGTAGTGTCCCTGGAAGAGAGGTGTACCTAATGTAGTGTCCTCAGACTGCAGGTGTACCTAATGTAGTGTCCCTGGAAGAGAGGTGTACCTAATGTAGTGTCCCTGGAAGAGAGGTGTACCTAATGTAGTGTCCTCGGACCGCAGGTGTACCTAATGTAGTGTCCTTAGATTCCAGGTGTACCTAATGTAGTGTCCTCGGACCGCAGGTGTACCTAATGTTGTGTCCTCGGACCGCAGGTGTACCTAATGTAGTGTCCCTGGAAGAGAGGTGTACCTAATGTAGTGTCCTCGGACCGCAGGTGTACCTAATGTAGTGTCCTTAGATTCCAGGTGTACCTAATGTAGTGTCCTCGGACCGCAGGTGTACCTAATGTTGTGTCCTCGGACCGCAGGTGTACCTAATGTAGTGTCCCTGGAAGAGAGGTGTACCTAATGTAGTGTCCTCAGACCGCAGGTGTACCTAATGTAGTGTCCCTGGAAGAGAGGTGTACCTAATGTAGTGTCCTCAGACCGCAGGTGTACCTAATGTAGTGTCCCTGGAAGAGAGGTGTACCTAATGTAGTGTCCTTCGACTGCAGGTGTACCTAATGTAGTGTCCTTCGACTGCAGGTGTACCTAATGTAGTGTCCTTCGACTGCAGGTGTACCTAATGTAGTGTCCTTAGATTCCAGGTGTACCTAATGTAGTGTCCTCGGACCGCAGGTGTACCTAATGTTGTGTCCTCGGACCGCAGGTGTACCTAATGTAGTGTCCTCGGACCGCAGGTGTACCTAATGTAGTGTCCTCGGACGGCAGGTGTACCTAATGTAGTGTCCCTGGAATAGAGGTGTACCTAATGTAGTGTCCCTGGAAGAGAGGTGTACCTAATGTAGTGTCCTCGGACTGCAGGTGTACCTAATGTAGTGTCCTCGGACTGCAGGTGTACCTAATGTAGTGTCCCTGGAAGAGAGGTGTACCTAATGTAGTGTCCTCGGAAGAGAGGTGTACCTAATGTAGTGTCCCTGGAAGAGAGGTGTACCTAATGTAGTGTCCTCGGACTGCAGGTGTACCTAATGTAGTGTCCTCGGACTGCAGGTGTACCTAATGTAGTGTCCTCAGACTCCAGGTGTACCTAATGTAGTGTCCTCGGACCGCAGGTGTACCTAATGTAGTGTCCTTAGACTCCAGGTGTACCTAATGCAGTGTCCCTGGAAGAGAGGTGTACCTAATGTAGTGTCCTCGGACCGCAGGTGTACCTAATGTAGTGTCCTCGGACGGCAGGTGTACCTAATGTAGTGTCCCTGGAAGAGAGGTGTACCTAATGTAGTGTCCCTGGAAGAGAGGTGTACCTAATGTAGTGTCCTCAGACCGCAGGTGTACCTAATGTAGTGTCCTTAGACTCCAGGTGTACCTAATGTAGTGTCCCTAATGTAGTGTCCTCAGACTGCAGGTGTACCTAATGTAGTGTCCCTGGAAGAGAGGTGTACCTAATGTAGTGTCCCTGGAAGAGAGGTGTACCTAATGTAGTGTCCTCGGACCGCAGGTGTACCTAATGTAGTGTCCTTAGATTCCAGGTGTACCTAATGTAGTGTACTCGGACCGCAGGTGTACCTAATGTTGTGTCCTCGGACCGCAGGTGTACCTAATGTAGTGTCCTCGGACCGCAGGTGTACCTAATGTAGTGTCCTCGGACGGCAGGTGTACCTAATGTAGTGTCCCTGGAATAGAGGTGTACCTAATGTAGTGTCCCTGGAAGAGAGGTGTACCTAATGTAGTGTCCTCGGACTGCAGGTGTACCTAATGTAGTGTCCCTGGAAGAGAGGTGTACCTAATGTAGTGTCCTCGGAAGAGAGGTGTACCTAATGTAGTGTCCCTGGAAGAGAGGTGTACCTAATGTAGTGTCCTCGGTCTGCAGGTGTACCTAATGTAGTGTCCTCAGACTCCAGGTGTACCTAATGTAGTGTCCATAGACTCCAGGTGTACCTAATGTAGTGTCCTCGGACCGCAGGTGTACCTAATGTAGTGTCCTTAGACTCCAGGTGTACCTAATGCAGTGTCCCTGGAAGAGAGGTGTACCTAATGTAGTGTCCTCGGACCGCAGGTGTACCTAATGTAGTGTCCTCGGACGGCAGGTGTACCTAATGTAGTGTCCCTGGAAGAGAGGTGTACCTAATGTAGTGTCCCTGGAAGAGAGGTGTACCTAATGTAGTGTCCTCGGACCGCAGGTGTACCTAATGTAGTGTCCTCAGACCGCAGGTGTACCTAATGTAGTGTCCTCAGACCGCAGGTGTACCTAATGTTGTGTCCTCGGACCGCAGGTGTACCTAATGTAGTGTCCTCGGACCGCAGGTGTACCTAATGTAGTGTCCTCGGACGGCAGGTGTACCTAATGTAGTGTCCCTGGAATAGAGGTGTACCTAATGTAGTGTCCCTGGAAGAGAGGTGTACCTAATGTAGTGTCCTCGGACTGCAGGTGTACCTAATGTAGTGTCCTCGGACTGCAGGTGTACCTAATGTAGTGTCCCTGGAAGAGAGGTGTACCTAATGTAGTGTCCTCGGAAGAGAGGTGTACCTAATGTAGTGTCCCTGGAAGAGAGGTGTACCTAATGTAGTGTCCTCGGACTGCAGGTGTACCTAATGTAGTGTCCTCAGACTCCAGGTGTACCTAATGTAGTGTCCATAGACTCCAGGTGTACCTAATGTAGTGTCCTCGGACCGCAGGTGTACCTAATGTAGTGTCCTTAGACTCCAGGTGTACCTAATGCAGTGTCCCTGGAAGAGAGGTGTACCTAATGTAGTGTCCTCGGACCGCAGGTGTACCTAATGTAGTGTCCTCGGACGGCAGGTGTACCTAATGTAGTGTCCCTGGAAGAGAGGTGTACCTAATGTAGTGTCCCTGGAAGAGAGGTGTACCTAATGTAGTGTCCTCAGATCGCAGGTGTACCTAATGTAGTGTCCTCAGACCGCAGGTGTACCTAATGTAGTGTCCTTAGACTCCAGGTGTACCTAATGCAGTGTCCCTGGAAGAGAGGTGTACCTAATGTAGTGTCCTCGGACCGCAGGTGTACCTAATGTAGTGTCCTCAGACCGCAGGTGTACCTAATGTAGTGTCCTCAGACCGCAGGTGTACCTAATGTAGTGTCCTTAGACTGCAGGTGTACCTAAGGTTGTGTCCCTGGAAGGGAGGTGTACCTAATGTAGTGTCCCTGGAAGAGAGGTGTACCTAATGTAGTGTCCTCGGACCGCAGGTGTACCTAATGTAGTGTCCTCAGACCGCAGGTGTACCTAATGTAGTGTCCTCGGACTCCAGGTGTACCTAATGTAGTGTCCTCAGACTGCAGGTGTACCTAATGTAGTGTCCCTGGAAGAGAGGTGTACCTAATGTAGTGTCCCTGGAAGAGAGGTGTACCTAATGTAGTGTCCCTGGAAGAGAGGTGTACCTAATGTAGTGTCCTCAGACCGCAGGTGTACCTAATGTAGTGTCCTCAGACCGCAGGTGTACCTAATGTAGTGTCCTCGGACCGCAGGTGTACCTAATGTAGTGTCCTCGGACCGCAGGTGTACCTAATGTAGTGTCCTCGGACCGCAGGTGTACCTAATGTAGTGTCCCTGGAAGAGAGGTGTACCTAATGTAGTGTCCTCGGACCGCAGGTGTACCTAATGTAGTGTCCTTAGACTCCAGGTGTACCTAATGTAGTGTCCCTGGAAGAGAGGTGTACCTAATGTAGTGTCCTCAGACTGCAGGTGTACCTAATGTAGTGTCCCTGGAAGAGAGGTGTACCTAATGTAGTGTCCCTGGAAGAGAGGTGTACCTAATGTAGTGTCCTTAGATCCCAGGTGTACCTAATGTAGTGTCCTTAGATTCCAGGTGTACCTAATGTAGTGTCCTCGGACCGCAGGTGTACCTAATGTAGTGTCCTCGGACTCCAGGTGTACCTAATGCAGTGTCCCTGGAAGAGAGGTGTACCTAATGTAGTGTCCTCGGACTCCAGGTGTACCTAATGCAGTGTCCCTGGAAGAGAGGTGTACCTAATGTAGTGTCCTTCGACTGCAGGTGTACCTAATGTAGTGTCCTTCGACTGCAGGTGTACCTAATGTAGTGTCCTTCGACTGCAGGTGTACCTAATGTAGTGTCCTCAGACTGCAGGTGTACCTAATGTAGTGTCCTCAGACTGCAGGTGTACCTAATGTAGTGTCCCTGGAAAAAAGGTGTATATAATGGTGTATTTAGAAGAGAGGTGTACCTAATGCAGTGTCTTTAGAAGAATTTCACAATATCATGTTAGATCCGCTCGACATCCAGTTTTTCGAGTTTTTCCTTGCCCTTATGTGGGCCTACCGAGGATGTTGTTGTGGTCCGTGCAGCCCTTTGAGACACACCTGTGATTTAGGGCTATATAAATAAAAATTGATTGATTGATAGAAGAAGGCGTACCTATTGTAGTGTCCTTTGAAGAGAGATGCATTGTTGCTGTTAAAACGTGTGTGTGTGTGTGTGTGTGTGTGTGTGTGTGTGTGTGTGTGTGTGTGTGTGTGTGTGTGTGTGTGTGTGTGTGTGTGTGAGCAGAAGGAGAACGGCTGGACGCCAAGATGAAGCGTCTGGAGGCCAAGTACACGGCGCTGCACATGGTTCCTCTCATCGAGCGGCTGGGCACACCTCAGGTAAAAAGCACTAAGCATAACGTTATCACCTGGCTTAGACACTTCCTGTCCTGGCCTTGACACTTCCTGTCTTGGCCTTGACACTTCCTGTCCACCCGGCAGCAAATTGCCATCGCGCGCGAGGGCGACCTGCTGACCAAGGAGCGTCTGTGCTGCGGCCTGTCCATGTTCGAGGTCATCCTGGCGCGGGTGCGCACCTTCCTGGACGACCCCATCTGGCGCGGCCCGCTGCCTAGCAACGGCGTGATGCACGTGGACGAGTGTGTGGAGTTCCACCGCCTGTGGAGCGCCATGCAGTTTGTCTACTGCATCCCTGTGGGCGCGCACGAGTTCACCGTGGAGTGAGTGCCATGCACACCCCCCTCACCCCCACCCTCACCCGTCTGACGCCGTGCTTGTGTGCAGGCAGTGCTTTGGTGACGGCCTCCACTGGGCGGGCTGCCTGATCATCACCCTGCTGGGACAACATCGCCGCTTTGACATCCTGGACTTCAGCTACCACCTGCTGAAGGTGCAGAAACACGACGGCAAGGACGAGGTCATCAAGAGTGTGGTGAGTCACACTTTTACTTCTCATTTATTGTCAAAAAAACCCTTTTACGCAAGTAATGTACAGTGGGGCAAAAAAGTATTTAGTCCGCCACCGATTGTGCAAGTTCTCCCACTTAAAATGATGACAGAGGTCTGTAATTTTCATCATAGGTACACTTCAGCTGTGAGAGACAATGTGAAAAAAATGTTTGTAAATTATGGTGGAAAATAAGTATTTGGTCAACCATTCAAAGCTCTCGCTGATGGAAGGAGGTTTTGGCTCAAAATCTCACGATACATGGCCCCATTCATTCTTTCCTTAACACGGATCAATCGTCCTGTCCCCTTAGCAGAAAAACAGCCCCAAAGCATGACGTTTCCACCCCCATGCTTCACAGTAGGTATGGTGTTCTTGGGATGCAACTCAGTATTCTTCTTCCTCCATACATGACGAGTTGAGTTTATACCAAAAAGTTCTATTTTGGTTTCATCTGACCACATGACATTCTCCCGATCCTCTGCTGTATCATCCATGTATCCACTTTGGTATATTTGACCAAAATACTGAATTTATAAAATATTGCATTTTAAGTAAATTTGTTGTCCAAATAATGGGCAAAAAAATAAATCACAATTATTTTTTTAAATGGTTTACATCAGTTTGAAGTTAAAATAAATGTTCTAAAGCTTTATATTCAACATTGCGCACAACAATTATTGTGAATTGTGAATTATATTTATATAGCGCTTTACATAGTGAAACCCAATATCTAAGTTACATTTAAACCAGTGTGGGTGGCACTGGGAGCAGGTGGGTAAAGTGTCTTGCCCAAGGACACAACGGCAGTGACTAGGACGGCGGAAGCGGGAATCGAACCTGCAACCCTCAAGTTGCTGGCACGGCCACTCTACCAACTGAGCTATACCTAAACTTAAATAAAACAAAAACAAAAAAATACGGATCACCTTACAAATAACTTGAGCATTTTGAAATGTTTTTTAAAATGTAAAGTGCTATATAGAAAGACATTATTAACAATGTTTATTAGTCTATAACAGAAACGATTTAAATTCCATCAATTTGCCTGAAATAAAAAAAAAAAATCATAAACGATAAACATTGTTTGACTGACTTGAACTACTTGATCATGAAGTGTTATGATGAACCCAAAGACTCTGATATTGTTTAGATTTAAAGTATTGCAACAAAATTGATCAAGTTTTACAAAACAAGCAGAAGCTGCAACTGAAAATGAATTTATTACATTTCAAGTTCATTCATGTCGTCCAAATAATGAGCTCAATTTCTTAATTAAATCACATTGTTAATGTTCAAAAAAATAATTCATTGTTACATTTGTCTGACGTGAATTGAAACAATTAAAAATATGTGACACTTTTTATTCAAAAATAATTTGAAAAGGATTAAATATTTGTTAAAAAAAGTGTTGTTTTTTTAACTTAATGTCAAGAAAAGTATTGCGACATGATCAATAAATATTTGCAGTACACCCACTTGTCCACTAGGGGTGTGGTTGATGTGTGTCTGCTCCCCAGCCCCTGAAGAAGATGGTGGATCGCATCCGCAAGTTCCAAGTGCTGAACAACGAGATCTTCTCCATCCTGAACAAGTACCTGAAGTCCGGCGACGGTGAGAACGTTCCGGTGGAGCACGTGCGCTGCTTCCAGCCGCCCATCCACCAATCCCTGGCCAGTAGCTAAGATGGCAGCCACCACTTTTTGTACTCACGTGTGCCTTATGGAAAGTTTGTGAGCAACATGCATGCTGAAAGGTTTTATTCCAATAAATATGTAACACATCATGTGGGAGTGAGTGCTCGTGGCGTAGAAAGGATCTTTGTAGAAAGGCAGTCAGTGCATGAAGAAGTTAAGGCAAATGAAAATATCTTTTGGTCCCGCAGATTGTCTTTTTTTTAGCCTCCTAGGAAGACGCCGCCCCGTTCCGCCGCGACACAACATCGTCACGTTCCTCCGTGTCGGCGCGCAGCAGCTCGTATGTGCCGTTGGCGGCGGCGCGCTGGTCTTTGCGCACGGAGGCGGCGAGCGCTGCCAGGCTGACGCTGACGTCCTTGAAGGCGTGCAGCAGGAAGATGCCCACCACGATGGTCAGGAAACCGCTCAGCGTGCCAATGATGTCGTCGACGCCCATGTGGCGCCACTCCTTGAAGAGCACGGCGGAGCAGGTGAGCACGGAGGTGGTGAAGAAGACGTAGTAGATGGGCGTGACCAGCGAGGTGTTGAAGATGTCCAGCGCCTTGTTCAGGTAGTTGATCTGCGTGCCCACGCACGCCACCAGACCCAGCAGCAGGATCCACGCCAGCGGCGTCTTGGCCACGTTGGTGCCCGCCACCGCCTCCTTGATGGCGATGCCCAGACCCTTCACGCACGACACCGACAGCGCGCCGATCACCGAGCAGATGGTGATGTAGACCAGGATGTTGGTCTGCCCGTGGCGAGGACCCACCACAAAGATCAGGACCAGCGCCACCACCACCACCAGCGTGGCGAAGACGAAAAAGCCTGCGGAGAAGAAGGCCAACATTTTTGCAAATGTGTCAACTCTTGTCCCAACATTTGTTGTTCACCGTTTCTGCAGGTAGCAGCACATTTTTTTATATTTTTTCCTACGCTTTGAACCCTGCAGCTTATGAAACAGTGCAGCTAATTTATGGGTTTTACTTTGCTGACAACCATAATGTAAGTAGTACAAAACTAAACACTGAAAAGGGGTCATTGTCTGTGCCCTTATGTTTAAAGCTTTGAACCATTAGTGCAGAATTGTCTTCTAGCCATCCATAGCGTTTCTACTCTTCATCATTGGGGCGGCATAGCTCGGTTGGTAGAGTGGCCGTGTCAGCAACTTGAGGGTTGCAGGTTCGATTCCCGCTTCTGCCATCCTAGTCACTGCCGTTGTGTCCTTGGGCAAGACACTTTACCCACCTGCTCCCAGTGCCACCCACACTGCTTTAAATGTAACTTAGATATTGGGTTTCACTATGTAAAGCGCTTTGAGTCACTAGAGAAAAGCGCTATATAAATATAATTCACTTCACTTCATCCCTCCCTCCAAACATAACTAAAACAATTCTTACTTACTAAACCGTGCAATGTGTGATGTAGACGTGTTTTCATGCTTCTGTGTATGTGCTATCGTATTAGTTCAAGAAAAAACAATGAGCAAAGACGTTGAAAATGTGTTTGTGCTATGACGCCATCTTTTGGATGAGTTTGCTCACTGCAGGTGCTGCAGTGTCCTTAATCTAGTCCTTTGCTGTCCATAGCCTTCCTACTTCAATGGATTCTTCATCACTCCAAGCAACATTAGGTAAGTTTTACAATATAACTAAAACAAGCGTCCCATGTGTGATGTCTGCAGGAGTGTTTTCATGCATATTTGTACATGCTGTAAAACTAGCATTAGCTAATATGCTAACATGTTTACGAATGTCTGTTAGTATTATTAAAGGCCGACTGAAACCCACCATGCAGTCTGATAGTTTATATATCAATGATGAAATATTAACATTGCAACACATGCCAATACGGTTTTTTTAGTTTACTAAATAACAATTTTAAATTTCCCGGGAGTTTTGTCTTGAAAACGTCGTGTAATGATGACGTGTACGAGTTTTTAGGAAGTATGAGCGCTACGCACACACAGCTAAATGTCTGCTTTAACGGCATAACTACACAGTATTTTGGAGAACTGTGTTGCTGAATCTTTTGCAATTTGTTCAAATAATATTGGAGAAGTCACAGTAGAAAGATGGAGTTGGGAAAGCTTTAGCCTTTAGCCACATGAACACATGCTGATTCCTTGTTTAAAATTCCCACAGCTGAAACTTTCCTATGGATCAGAGCACAGTCAAGCGGACATGGATCCCAACTGAATGTCAACCAGCAGTTTCGGTGAGAAAATTGTGGTTAAAAAGTCGTCACTTACTGGATATCAGCTGCCGTGGACTCCCCTGAGACATGGCGTCAAGACACCCGTGGACGTACACTTCCGACTATCAGGTACTATTAAACTCACTAAAACACTAGCAACACAATACAAAGATAAGGTATTTCCCAGAATTATCCTAGTAAATGTGTCTAAAGACATCTGACTACGTCCCAATGCTATTGCGTTGTTTTTGGTTTTTTTTCTAATCCGTCGTTATCAATATCCTCAAACACAAATCTTTTATCCTCGCTCAAATTAATGGGCAAATTGTCATTTTCTCGGTCTGAATCACTGTTTTTGTTGGAGGCTCCCATTAAAATAAATGTGAATATGTGAGGAGACCCCACACTTGCGACGGTAAAGGCGAGGCTTTTTCAGGAAGTACCAAAAGTGGCGAACTTTATCGTCGATTTTCTCTACTAAATCCTTTCAGCAAAAATATGGCAATATTGCGAAATGATCACGTATGACACATAGAATGGACCGGCTATCCCCGTTTAAATAAGAAAATATAATTTCAGTCGGCCTTTAACTTACAATGGCATGCTTTTTGTATTGTTGCACAAGTTCAGTAAATTCAACAAAACATCACCGTGGAGTTTTTGAGTCTTTTGATTGCAGAGCTAACTTGCGCAGCTAGTGGGTGCATGACCATGATTTCTGTTTTGTTTGATCAGCCGTGTTACAGACACCGTTTGGAAACAGTTAAGGCAGGGGTGCCCATTACGTCGATCGCGAGCTACCAGTCGACCGCGGGGGGTGTGTCAGTCGATCTCCAGCCAGGCTTTAAAAAAAAATAGACCTAAAAATTAGTGATCACCAAGACGTCACTTAAATGACATTCACGGTACCGGAGGGTCTTGTGAGATGACGCTGGCTGCTGCAAGATCATTATTATGAAAATATGACCGAGAGGAAGGCGAGAAACACTTTTTATTTCAACAGACTCTCGCGCCGTACCTTCCGTCAAAACTCTAAAGGCCGACTGCACATTTCCTATCTTCACAATAAAAGCCCTGCTTCATGCTGCCTGCGCTAACTAAATACAGAGTCTCGGAAAACTGGCGTGCACAAGCGATCCCTCAGAAAGCTGGCGTGCACATCACTTGTGCACGCCAGCTTTCTGAGACTCTTATTTTGTTAGCGCAGGCAGCATGAAGCAGGGCTTTTATTGTGAAGATAGGAAATGTGCATATTTACATCTAACACAATTTTCCAACTCATATGGAAACGGGGTTTGTACATGACATCCATCTAAGAATGTGTTTGCAGTGGTGGCGTCATGGCGATAGCAGAAAAGTAACATTGTTAACTGCTGCCTGCCTTTTAGTTCCTAAAACCATGTGTCATTTCACTACATTCTTCTTTTTTTTAATGCCCTAGGACATCAAATTTAATGCTTTTTAAAACCATTTTTGCTAAATCCATTTGATGACCCGCAGAAACTTTATTATTCATATGTTATTATTCATGTTATTAACCCGTTATTATTCATAACCTCCTTGTCTAAACATCCCCACACCTGTCATGTTTGTGCTGACATTTCAATAACAGCAACTAAACTGGTTGATACATTAAAACTTATAATTAATATAAAACTATAATAGCATAAAAAGTATAATAGTTAAATCTATAATAGTTAACATAAATCTAGGATAGTTAATTACATAAAAAGTATAAAAGTTAATGTAAAAAATATAATAAACATATCTATGATAGCTAATAACAAAAAACTACAATAGTTAACATAAAAACTAACAATTAACAAAAAACTACAATCGATAACATAAAAACTACAATAGTAAACATAAATCTATGAGTCAATAACAAAAACTATAATAGTTACCATAAATCTATGATGGTAAAAAACATTATAACTACCAGTTATTAACTATGAAGGTTTTCCTGTTAACATAAACACTAAAATAGTTAAGACTAG
Organism: Nerophis ophidion; assembly: GCF_033978795.1. NCBI lineage: Eukaryota > Metazoa > Chordata > Actinopteri > Syngnathiformes > Syngnathidae > Nerophis > Nerophis ophidion. The sequence continues at coordinate 31,875,378 of NC_084636.1, read as the reverse complement.
CATAGTTAACATTATAAAACTAATAATTAATATCATGACTAGTTAAAAGATAAAAAAATAGATAACATAAATCCTAACAAGGTGGGCGGGGCTGTTCATGTTTATTAACACCTTAATCACAAAAACTAACAAAGTGGGCGGGGCTGGTTATGATTAATAACACCTTAATAACAAAAACTAACAAGGTGGGCGGAGCTCTTTATGATTAATAACACCTTAATAACAAAAACTAACAAGGTGGGCGGAGCTGTTTATGATTAATAACACCTTAATAACCAAAACTAACAAGGTGGGCGGAGCTGTTTATGATTAATAACACCTTAATAACAAAAACTAACAAGGTGTGTGGAGATGTTTATGATTAATAACACCTTAATAACATATAAACTAACAAGGTGGGCAGGGCTGTTAATGTTTAATAACACCTTAATAACATATAAACTAACAAGGTGGGCGGGGCTGGTTGTGATTACTAACAAAAACTAACAAGGTGGGCAGAGCTGTTTGATTATTAACACCTTAATAACAAAATCTAACAAGGTGGGCGGAGCTGTTTATGATTAATAACACCTTAATTACATATAACTAACAAGGTGGGCGGGGTTGGTTGTGATTAATAGCATACAAACTAAATAGGTGGGTGGAGCTGTTTATGATTAATAACACCTTAATAAGAAAAACTAACAAGGTGGGCGGCGCTGTTTATGATTAATAACACCTTAACATAAAAACTAACAAGGTGGGCGGGGCTGTTTATGATTAATAACACCTTAACATAAAAACTAACAAGGTGGGCGGGGCTGTTAATGATTAATAACACCTTAATAACATAAATTAACAAGGTGGGCGGGGCTGGTTGTGATTACTAACAAAAACTAACAAGGTGGGCGGGGCTGGTTATGATTAATAGCATACAAACTAACAAGGTGGGCGGGGCTGGTTATGGTGAACATAAAAAGTAACAAGGTGCCGTGGTCTAGTACGTACCCGGGTCGACTAGTTTTCGGGCCATGTGTTCCAGGCTGGTGATCTCCTCCTCCTGAGGTGCGTGGATGACCATGGTGGTGGAGCCCAGGATGCTGAGCAGGCAGCCCAGTTTGCCGTGAAGGTTTAAGCGCTCGCTCAGGAAGTACGAGGACAAGATGGCGCTGAAAACAAAGGTGGCGAGTCAGCATCTTACTGGCTGGGCGGCCATTGCGGAGAGGTGTTCAAGTACCTGACCAACACGCTGAGCGCTCCCAGAGGTGTGACCAAGGTGGCGGGGGCGAAGGCGTACGCCGCAAAGTTGGCCAGCTCACCTGCGCCCACTGAAACACACTCATCAGTGACTATGGTAGTAATCATCATTATAACTATTATGTTGCAGGAGAACTACTTACTTGAGAGGAGTCCTGCCCACCACAGACACTCCTTCAAGTACGCATGACCACCTTGACCTGAAACATCACTACTTTTATTACTCATGCACAACTTGTATTATTCATACACAACTTTTATTACTCAAACACAACATATGTATTCATGCACAACATATTCATTCATACACAATATATTTATTTATACACAATATATTTATTCATGCACAATATATTTATTCATGCACAGTATATTCATGCACAATATATTTATTCATGCACAATATATTTATTCATGCACAGTATATTCATGCACAATATATTTATTCATGCACAGTATATTCATGCACAATATATTTATTCATGCACAATATATTTATTCATGCACAGTATATTCATGCACAATATATTTATTCATGCACAATATATTTATTCATGCACAGTATATTCATGCACAATATATTTATTCATGCACAACATACGATTTGACCGCTCACACTTGAACATCCATCCATCCATTTTCTACCGCTTATTCCCTATCGGGGTCGCGGGGGGCGCTAGCGCCTATCTCAGCTACAATCGGGCGGAAGGCGGGGTACACCCTGGACAAGTCGCCACCTCATCGCAGGGCCAACACAGATAGACAGAAAACATTCACACTCACATTCACACACTAGGGCCAATTTAGTGTTGCCAATCAACCTTCACGGGGGCAGAGGGGTTAGTGCGTCTGCCTCACAATACGAAGGTCCTGCAGTCCTGGGTTCAAATCCAGGCTCGGGATCTTTCTGTGTGGAGTTTGCATGTTCTCCCCGTGAATGCGTGGGTTCCCTCCGGGTACTCCGGCTTCCTCCCACTTCCAAAGACATGCACACTTGAACATATGTATGAATATTCATGTACACACCATAACTACACTATAAATGTATGTCAACATAAACAATAATTTGAGTATGTATAATCAATTATGTAAACTAGGGCTGGGTGATATATCGATATACTCGATATATCGCGGGTTTGTCTCTGTGCGATATAGAAACGACTGTATCGTGATATTTTTTAGAGTGTCCGCCCTGAGATCGGTAGGTTGTGAGTTCAAACCCCTGCCGAGTCATACCAAAGACTATAAAAATGGGACCTTTACCTTAATGGGCGCTACAGATTACTAGATGTCCAATAATGGCTTTTTTGCCGATATTCCGATATTGTCCAACTCTAAATTACCGATTCCGATCCAAACCGATACCGATACATATATTAGTCGTGGAATTAACACATTATTATGCCAAATTTTCATGTGATGCCCCACTATCAACCGATACCGATATATATATTAGTCGTGGAATCACACATTATTATGCCAAATTTTCATGTGATGCCCCATTGGATGCAATAAACAATGTAACAAGGTTTTCCAAAATAAATCAACTCAAGTTATGGAAAAAAATGCCAATATGGCACTGCCATATTTATTATTGAAGTCACAAAGTGCATTATATTTTTTATAATGCCTCAAAACAACAGCTTGGAGTTTGGGACATGCTCTCCCTGAGAAAGCATGAGGAGGTTGAGGTGGGAGGGATAGGGGGTAGCGGAGGGATGTATAATGTAGCATCCCGGAAGAGTTAGGGCCGCAAGGGGTTCTGGGTATTTGTTCTGTTGTGTTTATTTTGTGTTACGGTGCGGATGTTCTCCCTAAATGTGTTTGTCATTCTTGTTTGGTGTGGGTTCACAGTGTGGCGCATATTTGCAACAGTGTTAAAGTTTTTTATACGGTCACCCTCAGTGTGACCTGTATGGCTGTTGACCAAGTATACTTTGCATTCACTTGTGTGTGTGAGAAAAGCTGTAGATATTATGTGACTGGGCCGGCACGCAAAGGCAGTGACTTTAAGTGTTATAGGCGCTCTGTACTTCTCCCCATGTCCGTGTACAAAGTGGCGTTTTAAAAAGTCATGAATTTTACTTTTTGAAATCGATAACGATTATTTTGAATCCGATACCGATAATTTACGATATTACATTTTTAAGCATTTATCGGCCGATAATATTGGACATCTCTAATTGTGATACCTATCCCAAAAACATGTTCATCTCAACAACGTAGTGATTTAGACAAGTTGCATTAATGTCATTAATCATGAAAATATTTTTGAAAATTGTTAAAGGCCTGGTCATGTCTTCTACAGAGGGACTTGATCCACTACAACAGGCCAGGGCAATTATTTCGACTCGGGGGCCAAATTTAGAGAAAAAAATGTGTGTGGGGGGCCAATATTATCTTTAGGAACACTAATGCAAAAACTCATATTAATGACTGATTGAATGCTAAAAACGTTATGACAGACTGCCTAAAAAACGGACTGGAATTTCACATTTTTTTTTACTGAATGAGACCCCCAGAATGTACATGAAAATAAAGAATTTGAGATTTACAATATTAACTATGAAGGATAAAACACTGAATATTGACATTTGAACGTCACAACCCCTCTTCATCCATATATACAAACACAGCAAAATATGATTGCCAAGGGTAAAAAAAACAACAACCCCAAAACACCTACAATCTGATATATCTCTGATACACCACTAAGCTGTAGAACTTTGTTGTAAAAATCTCCTTCCGCATCTGTCCCAGACACCCACATTTTAGGGTCTGAAAACACTCAGTGGAAACGCTCCCCACCCACACTGCTTGGTGCCTCGTCTGATTTAGATTACCATAGTAACTAATTAGATTACCATAGTAACTAGTATATCATGCAAAAGTGCAGATACCAACCATTGAAAGACTTAGTATAGTTCAAGACTTACGGTCATTAGAAAATATCACTGCTCATCATAATGGCAGCTACACTTTCCAGCTTAAAGATCTAAAAAAAATTTATTTGGGAATGTCCGGCGGGCCAGATTGAAAAGCTTAATGGGCCGCATGTGGCCCAGGCCTTAATTTGCCCAGGTCTGCACTACAATTTGCTGATCAAGCAGGGAAATGTGTAGATCAAGGGTCGGCAGCCTAAAATGCTGAAAGAGCCATATTGGACCAAAAATACAAAAACAAATCTGTCTGGAGCCGCATAAAAATAAAAGCCACATTACATACAGATAGTGTGTGATGAGATATACATTGAATTAAAAGGACTTAACGGAAACCAAATGAGCTCAAATATACCTACAAATGAACCAAAATGAAGCAATATGTACATACGCTAGCCTAAATTGCATGTTAGCATCATTTAGTTTGCAGTCATGCAGTGATCAAATATGTCTGATTATTACTCCACACAAGTCAATAACATCAACAAAACTAACCTTTGTGCATTCATGCACAGCGTTAAAAGTTTGGTGGACAAAATGAGACAGAAAAAGAAGTGACATAAAACACGTCTTAGTAAGTCGGAGAAAGTTATACATGAAAACAAACTACGGTGAGTTCAAGGACCGCCAAAATTAGTAGGACAAAACGGCGCTCGCCAAAAACTCGAATCAATGAAGCATGTTTAATAAAAACAGTGTGCTTTATAACAATTCGGAAGGTTTGTGTCATGTTTGTCCTCCTACACAAACCATATTAAAACAAAAAACATGTATTTTTTCCCTGATCTGTTTCCATTTTTCATACATTTTTGAAAAAGCTCCACAGAGCCAATAGGGCGGCGCTAAAGAGCCGCATGCGGCTCCCTCTATTCTTCACGATTAACGCATGAGAGCGCCATAACAGATTTCATCTCCTGGTGTGACTAACTTTTTGCATTTAAATGTATCTAAAACCAAATAATGAACTATTTATTTTAGACGTAAGAAAGACATTTCTATGGAGTGCATCATATATAACAAAATTGTTGACATTGTTTCATCATATACATATTTGGGGACGTTTTTTGACAACCAGCTCAAGTTTGATGTGAACATTTGATAGTAAAGCATCTTCTCAGGAAATTAAATGATTTCTCTGTCAGGCATTTTATACTCTGTTGTTTTTAGCAAACATTTATTGAGAGTCTTATGTGTTTTTCTTTTATTTGTTGGTTTCACTGTCTTTCAGTTAAAGAACGAAACAGCCTGACTAGTATTGTTAAGTCTTGCTCTGATATTACTGGAGTAAAATTAAGAGACTTGAACTTCTTATGCAACCAGCAAATCCTCCGAAAAGTAAAGAGCATCTCAGCCTCCCCGAGCCATGTCCTTGTGGGGGAATTCTCTCTGTAGCCTTCCATTGAGTAAAACAAATTACTTTTCCAAATCTTTTATCCCCTCTGCACTTAGACTCTTAAACTTTTATATTTTTCACAGTGTTGTATTGTTTATGTACCGTATTTTTCGGAATATACGTCGCACCGGCCGAAAATGCATAATAAAGAAGGAAAAAAACATATGTCGGACTGGAGAGTGTAAGTCGCATTTTGGAGGGAAATTTATTTGATAAAATCCAACACCAAGAATTTACATTTGAAAGCCAATTTAAAATAAATAAAGAATAGTGTACAACAGGCTGAATAAGTGTACGTTATATGAGGCATAAATAACCAACTGAGAAGGTGCCTGGTATGTTAACGAAACATATTATGGTAAGAGTCACTCAAATAACTCCTCATCATCATAGGCATCCGTCCGTCAGTAGAGACAATGGGTTGCGCCTGGGGGGAGTTCATTCTTTCTTGAGTCAATGATTCCTCCCACCGTCAAAGCTGGCGCCAATTGGGCATAACTTAAGACTGCCAGCTTCTGTGTTGTGTCCTCCCTTTTGGGGGGAGGCTGGAGTGACCTCTCCGTGGCACAAGCCTGGGCAGAAAGTATGGAGATATTGGGTTGCCCAGACATCAAGATCCCCCTGTCGCCCGTGTCGATGTGGCCCAGAGGAAAGCAAGGCAATACATCTGGCATCGGTGTGGCTGCAGGAGCTGCCGGCGGGGGGTCAACAATGACACCCAGTCGCCTCAGGTGCTCCACTCCTGATTTTCTGTCTGGGTTTTCTCCCGTAGCCATTCCTTCTCTCAAAGGTACCACAAGGCAGCGGGTGGGGGTGGGGGTGACAACTATTTGACCCATAGATGGGGCAGTGGTTGGTGGAATCCAGGGCGTGTCTGCACACCTCGCCTCTGGGGCCCACTTCTGCTCCGAGATCCCCTTCAGTTTAGCCTGGGACCGCGAGGTCCCAGTTACCCTGTGTAGCCGCGAGGAGGCACTGTAGGAGTCCTGGTGGTGGAGAGGCTGTGTACCGGCAAGAGGAGGCTTACGCGCTCGGCTCCGATTTTCACCCCCCATAGGGAGGGCTAACCGGTGGCAGTAGCTGGAAGCAGACAGTAGCAGGCAGAAGCAGCATGCAACATGCGCTAACTACAAGCACTTCTACGCCGTGCTACTGCACTGACGCATCACACACACCCTGTTTTACAAACAACACATTCAAATAACTATAACATATAGAACATGCTATACGTTTACCAAACAATCTGTCACCCCTAATCGATAAAGCCATGAAATCTTCTTCCTCGATGTCGCCTCTAAACAACTCTGCCAACTCCAAAGGTATGCGCCACTTCCTCTTATCGTTTTTTTGGTGCATATTTCACTACGGCCAGCTTGTAATCTGCAGTACATGATTTCCTTTTCGGTGCCATTTTTGTTGAGCCCTTCTCAGTTTTTATAAGTTACCGCTAACGATGAAATGATTCATATTAATAGCTACGGCAGTAGCATATAGCATATAGCAGTTGACATTCCATGACCCACAATGCACTTCTGCCATGACCCTCCCCCAGCGAATTCTTATTGGTCGACGTGTGTGTGACGATTGCTGACATTTTCTTTGTCTCTTCCACGAATGAGATAAGGAATATAATTTGATAATGTTAATAATTTCACACATAAGTCGCTCCGGAGTATATTTCGCACCCCCAGCCAAACCATGAAAAAAACTGCGACTTATAGTCCAAAAAATACGGTATACATTGTGAGACATGTAGGCTTTGTGAACCACGACAACATGCTGCTCAAATTGAATTGCCCCTTGAGGGATTAATAAAGTTGTTTGAACCGAATTGAACACAGTATTGTGGCGTGTACTTCTAATGCACGAAAAGTACTTCATTGTGAAATAAGCGGCCATTTGCTATTGTTGTACACGATGCAGAGACGGCAAGAAGCACTGGAATGTTTACGAAAGTGACACGACTGGTTCTCACAAAGTCTGGAGACGTTCCTCACCTGCCCGCATGGATCCCTTCCTGGCCAGCCGGAGCAGACCTTTCTTCTTGAGGATGAAGCTGCCGCCGATGAAGAGGCTGGAGCTGACAGCCAAGGCCAGGCCCACGTAGAAGTCGTACTTGCCCCGGTCCTGCGCCATGACCAGGCCGGATGTGCTGTTGTCCCCGTGCCGCTCGCTCACATCGGCCGCCAGGCAGGTGAGAAGCCGCCGCTCGGAGGAAGCAGACGCGCAGCTCAAGCTGAGCCACACACCTGGGAGCAAAACAATGCCAGGTAAAAATGTAGATTCTCTTCATTACTGCACAGAAACGCACCCTTTCCCCCGCCGCATGACGTCACATTGGGGTGATGGTATGACTCCCCCTCGCTAAAGCTGCACTCCATGGCGGACACGTTCATCTCGTTAAAGCGGGAGCTCGCATCGAAACTACACCTGCCCTCAAGGTGTTGCGTCATACGTCAAGAAAAGGCTTGTAATTCAGGTGTTGTGCAAAAATGTGAATGCCTGCCAAAAACTGATTTCCTGTCTCGGGAGCGCAACACTCACTAAACCTGCATTTCTGGTCTTGGTCTGTCCACAGTACATTACTAGGTATAAACACTTTATCTTAATGTTATTGCAATGCTACGTGCAAAAAGGTACCGTATTTTTCGGACTATATGTCGCAGTTTTTGTCATAGTTTGGCCGGGGGTGCGACATACTTAATAACATACATTAACAAAGTGGGCGGGGCTGTTTATGTTTATTAACACCTTAGTAACAAAAACTACCAAGGTGGGCGAGGCTGTTTATGATTAATATCATCTTAATAACATAAAATCTAACAAGGTGGGCGGGGCTATTTATAATAATAACACCTTAACAACAAAAACCAACAAAGTGGGCGGGGCTGTTTGTTTATTTACACCTTAGTAACATAAACTAACAAAATGGGCGGGGCTGTTTATGATTAATAACACCTTAATAACAAAAACTAACAAGGTGGGCGGGGCTGTTTATGATTAATAACAAAAACTAACAAAGTGGGCGGGGCTGTTTATGTTTATTAACACTTAAATCTTGCAAATGCAAAAAGTAGTTTTTCACTCAATATGACAATAATGTTCTTGGAATCCTGAGATCTCGCTGCTGTGTTGGATCCGCTTTGGACTGGACTCTCGCGACTGTGTTGGATCCATTATGGACTGATCTTTCACAGTATCATGTTCTCATATGTTCTCATAGTCATCAGCATCATCAGTATCACAGTATCATGTTCTCATAGTCATCATTGTCACCGACGTCCCACTGGGTCATTATTGTCACCGATGTCCCACTGGGTGTGAGTTTTCCTTGCCCTTATGTGGGCCTACCGAGGATGTCGTAGTGGTTTGTGCAGCCCTTTGAGACACTAGTGATTTAGGGCTATATAAGTAAACATTGATTGATTGATTGATTGATTGATAATGCAAAAGTAACAAAAACTACCAAGGTGGGCGAGGCTGTTTATGATTAATATCGTCTTAATAACATAAAAACTAACAAGGTGGGCGGGGCTGTTAATGTTTATTAAAACCTTAGTAATAAAATCAAACAAGGTGGGCGGGGCTGTTTATAATAATAACAACAACTTAACAACAAAAACTAACAAAGTGGGCGGGGCTGTTTGTTTATTTACACCAGTGGTTCTCAATCTTTTTTCAGTGATGTACCCCTGTGAACATTTTTTTAATTCAAGTACCCCCTAATCCGAGCAAAGCATTTTTGGTTGAAAAAGAGATAAATAAGTAATATACAGCACTATGTCATCAGTTTCTGATTTATTAAATTGTATAACGGTGCAAAATATTTCTATTTGGAAAAAATGATATAAAAATAAGTAAAAACTTGTTGAAAAATAAAAAAGTGGTTCAAATATAAAGATTACTACATATAGAAGTAATCATAAACTTAAAGTGCCCTCTTTGAGGATTGTAATAGAGATCCATCTGGATTCATCAACTTAATTCTAAACATTTCTCCACAGAAAAAGAAATCTTTAACATCAAAATTTATGGAACATGTCCACAAAAAATCTAACTGGCAACACTGAATATTGCATTGATGTATTTTTTTCCACAGTTTATGAACTTACATTCATATTTTGTTGAAGTATTATTCAATAAAAATATGTATAAAGGATTTTAAAATTGTTGCTATTTTTAAAATATTTCTAAAAAATCTCATGTACCTCTTGGCATACCTTCAAGTACCCCCAGGGGTACGCGTACCCCCATTTGAGAACCACTGATTTACACCGTAGTAACAAAAACTAACAAAATGGGCAGTACAGATGCGCGGTTTGTGGCCTCTTCCGCGGAGTCCGCGGATAAACGGGCGGGTGACATGGCGAAAAAATAGATTTTAAATACATTTGGACGGGTGGCGGTTGAACCATTCGGAAATATATATACATAGTTAAATGTTATGTTGAAGAGGTTCATTTAGCCTACTGACATGTATTTATAAATGGTTGATTTGTATAAGCTAGTAAGGTAAAGTGTTGTACCTGACAACACTTGATGGTACAATCCATATAACACGTCTCAGACAACGTCACGCTAACATCACGTGACACCTCTGATGAAGGCTGCAGAAGCAAGGTAGCCCAAACTTGTCAGGTACAACACTTTACCTTACTAGCCTATAGAAATCAACCATTTATAAATAGTTAAATGTTGTTACCCACATACAAAAAACGAGCAGCGCTCTTTGAAACAGTATGTGGGCATACTTTTATTTTGAAGTGTCTCGTGTGGTCTGTCGACGGATGTAAGGAAGCTACTTCCGGGTATGGCCAACGAGGTATTTGTTTGTCATTTGTTGGTATTTTACTTGGTAAAATGTTTGATCCACATGCTGTGCATGTTATTATTTGTACGTTTGTAACGTGCTTAATTTATCACAGTTTTCACGGTGAATTTGAAGAGAAAGGAAGCCTTCAAATAAATCAGTTCAAGAAAGCCATTGGCCCTAGTGCAGTGATGGGCAAACTACGGCCCGGGGGCCACATCCGGCCCGTTGGCCCTTTTAATCCGGCCCGCCAAATAGTAGAACACAATTAGGCAAAGATGTTTTGAGAATTGCCACAACAAAACTAATACTAGACTTCGACGCATTGGCAAAATAAATGGTGATCAACAACACTGCTTCTTCTGAAAGAGAGTGTAAGTGTTAACCCTGTAATACCACTTTTATGTTTCTTTGAGGTTATGATATGGTATTGTTGAAAATAGATGAATAGCCCATGTTTGGGAAGTCTACTCTTGGTTTCAACAGGTATGATATGCTTTGGAATGCATCATGTGTTCGCCTGGCCCGTCTGTCAAATTTCAATAGCCAATTTTGCATATGAGCCAAAAAGTTTGCCCACCCCTGCCCTAGTGTGTGAATGTGAGTGTGAATGTTGTCTGTCTATCTGTGTTGGCCCTGCGATGAGGTGGCGACTTGTCCAGGGTGTACCCTGCCTTCCGCCCGATTGTAGCTGAGAGGGGCGCCAGCGCCCCCCGCGACCCCGAAAGGGAATAAGCGGTAGAAAATGGATGGATGGATGGAAGAAAGCCATTATGTCTGTGCTAATTGGATTGAGTAACACTTTCTAACCCAAGGGTGCCCATTACGTCGATCGCGATCGACTGGTCGATCTCGGAGGGTGTGTCAGTCAATCTCAAGCCAGGCATTAAAAAATAGACATAAAAATGAGCAATCATCAATCATACCGAGACTTCACTTTCGTCAGTTGATTGACATTCTCGGCACCCGAGGATCTTGTGAGATGACGCTGGCTGCTGCGAGCTCATATTTAAGAAAAAAATCCCTAACAGGGCGGACGCAGAGAAACACATTTTATTTCTAGAGACTCCGTACCTACTGTCAAAACTCTAAAGACCGACTGCACAGTTCCTGTCTTCACCATAAAAGACCTGTTTCATCCTGCCTGTGCTAACAAAATAAGAGTCTCAGAAAGCTAGCGTGCACAAGCTAGCAAGCTACGGAGTTTGATGCCAATGTATTTCTCCCCCCCCCTCAGCGACCGCTTTCTCACTTGCTTGCCCACCCGCACACTCACTGACGTCACTCACCTGCTGCCAGACATTAAAGGGCCACACACATATGCTACTCTCATAACAAAGTGTTTAAAAACGAGTATGCAAGTTGGACAAATGAGATGCCAAATCCAACCACTTTCATGTGGTATTGGACAGAAAGGAGGACTTTTTTTTCCCCTCCATTTGAAAATGCGGACGTTATCAGCACCACTGTCTAATTCCAATCAATGCAAGTCATCAGAATCAGGTAATACACCAACTTATATTCTTGTCTTCATGAAAGAAAGGAATCTATGTGTGTTAAACATGCTTGTATTATCATTAAACACCATTAACTTGTTAACAAAAATGTCTCTTTCATCCATCCATCCATCCATCCATTTTCTACCGCTTATTCCCTTTTGGGGTCGCTGGCGCCTATCTCAGCTACAATCGGGCGGAAGGCGGGGTACACCCTGGACAAGTCGCCAACTTATCACAGGGCCAACACAGATGGACAGACAACATTCACACTCACATTCACACACTAGAGCCAATTTAGTGTTGCCAATCAACCTATCCCCAGGTGCATGTTTTTGGAAGTGGGAGGAAGCCGGAGTACCCGGAGGGAACCCACGCATTCACGGGGAGAACATGCAAACTCCCCACAGAAAGATCCCGAGCCTGGATTTGAACCCAGGACTGCAGGAAATTCGTATTGTGAGGCAGACGCACTAACCCATCTGCCACCGTGAAGCCAAATAAATAAATATAAATTATAAATAGGAATGAGGTAGATCTCCTCGACTTGGGTCAATTGAAAAGTAGCTCGCCTGCAGAAAAAGTGTGAGCGCTCCTGTTCTAACCTCACTAATGCCTTGCATCATCTATATTAGATATATAACAACAGGCGGGTGGCGGAGGGGTTGTGGTTTTGATAAAAAGTTGGTTAGGGTGATTGGCGGGTGGATGACGACTTTTGTGATGTGGTTGCGGATGAAATAATTGCCTATCCGCGCATCTCTAATGGGCGGGGCTTTTTACGATTATTAACCCCTTAGTAACAAAAACAATAGCCACCAAGATAAAGTGTTTGTTTTCTACCGAGTTACCCACTGTGGACAGACCAAGACAAGAAATACAGGTTCAACCGGAACAGGAAACCACTTTTTGGCAGGCACTCCCATTTTGGCACAACACCTGCTCCTGACGGAAGCCGGAAGTGACGCTGAGGTCACCTCCAGCCAGGTGAGCTTCGTCAGCAACAAGCTAGCCCGCACCTTAAACCCCGCAAACTTCGCGTCAATTTCAACTTTGGCGACGTGAAACCCCCGCGGCGTCGACGCAATTGTTGGCGTCGGCGCCGGGCTCGCACAGAAAGGCGAGTAAAAGGCACATGTTAGCGGCTAGCAAGAGTTGTTAGCTTGCGAAGCTAGCACGCCCTCGCTAGCCGAGTGGTTAGCGGTGAAAATGTGACTTTATTCGTGATTGAAGGATATTTAAAAAGTACCTCTCCGAAGACGCTTGCTTGGTTGACCACACAGCTGACATGCGGGAGACTTTCAGACCTCAACATTCTGAGGGCAACCGGCAACACACGCGTCGACACGGCAACTGAATGCGCGTGCGCGTCACGCTGGTGGAGGCGGACCGGGGTTGCCAGATGCGAAATGACAAATAATCGTACCAGATTCTTAATATTCCTGTATTCTGTGGCAAATTGTTACACATAATCTATTTGACGTTCCTGTTATTACCACAGACCACTGATAGAGTAGTTTGTGATGCAATTGTGCCTTTTAATTGTTAATTTTAATAAACTATCAATCAATCAATCAATGTTTACTTATATAGCCCTAAATCACTAGTGTCTCAAAGGGCTGCACAAACCACTACGACATCCTCGGTAGGCCCACATAAGGGCAAGGAAAGCTCACACCCAGTGGGACATCGGTGACAATGATGACTATGAGAACCTTGGAGAGGAGGAAAGCAATGGTGGGTCTAACATGATACTGTGAAAGTTCAATCCATAATGGATCCAACACAGTCGCAAGAGTCCAGTCCAAAGCGGATCCAACACAGCAGCGAGAGTCCCGTTCACAGCGGAGCCAGCAGGAAACCATCCCAAGCGGAGACGGATCAGCAGCGCAGAGATGTCCCCAGCCGATACACAGGCGAGCAGTACATGGCCACCGGATCGGGCCGGACCCCCTCCACAAGGGAGAGTGGGACATAGGAGAAAAAGAAAAGAAACGGCAGATCAACTGGTCAAAAAAGGGAGTCTATTTAAAGGCTAGAGTATACAAATGAGTTTTAAGGTGAGACTTAAATGCTTCTACTGAGGTAGCATCTCGAACTGTTACCGGGAGGGCATTCCAGAGTAGTGGAGCCCGAACGGAAAACGCTCTATAGCCCGCAGACTTTTTTTGGGGCTTTGGGAATCACTAATAAGCCGGAGTCCTTTGAACGCAGATTTCTTGCCGGGACATATGGTACAATACAATCGGCAAGATAGGATGGAGCTAGACCGTGTAGTATTTTATACGTAAGTAGTAAAACCTTAAAGTCACATCTTAAGTGCACAGGAAGCCAGTGCAGGTGAGCCAGTACAGGCGTAATGTGATCAAACTTTCTTGTTCTTGTCAAAAGTCTAGTTGATTGATTGGATCAATGTGGACCCCAACTTATATATAAAACTAGTGATGGGTTGATGACGCTTCATGTATCGTTTCGACACATCGCAAAACTGTATTGATACTGTGTCAATACTGTGTCACTAAATACTGACATCTGCTGGACATTAAAAATCCCTACAGGCAACCTATGGACCGACTTAACTGACACTGATTTTATGACCTAGTACAGGGGTGCCCATTACGTCGATCGCAAGCTACCAGTCGATTTAAAAAAAAAATAGACCTAAAAATGAGTGATCATCAATCTTCACCAAGACGTCACTTAAATGACATTCATGGTACCGGAGGGTCTTGTGAGATGACGCTGGCTGCTGCAAGATCATTATTATGAAAATATGACCGAGAGGAAGGCGAGAAACACTTTTTATTTCAACAGACTCTCGCGCCGTACCTTCCGTCAAAACTCTAAAGGCCGACTGCACATTTCCTATCTTCACAATAAAAGCCCTGCTTCATGCTGCCTGCGCTAACTAAATACAGAGTCTCGGAAAACTGGCGTGCACAAGCGATCCCTCAGAAAGCTGGCGTGCACATCACTTGTGCACGCCAGCTTTCCGAGACTCTTATTTTGTTAGCGCAGGCAGCATGAAGCAGGGCTTTTATTGTGAAGATAGGAAATGTGCAGTGGGCCTTTAGAGTTTTGACGGAAGGTACGGCGCGAGAGTCTGTTGAAATAAAAAGTGTTTCTCGCCTTCCTCTCTGTCATTTTTTCATAATAATGAACTGGCAGCAGCCAGCGTCATCTCACAAGACCCTCGGGTGCCGTGAATGTCAATCAAGCAAGCTACGGAATTTGCCGCCAATGTTTTTCTTGTAAAGTGTATGGAAGCTGGATGAATTAGATGCCAAAAACCAACCACTTTCATGTGGTATTGTACAGAAAGGACAACTTTTTTTCTCCTCCATTTGAAAATGTGGGCGTTATCATCATTACTGTCTGATTCCAATCAATGCAAGTCATCAGAATCAGGTAATACACCAACTTATATTCTTGTCTTTGTGAAAGAAAGACATCTATATGTGTTACACATGCTTGTATTATCATTAAACACATTTAACTTGTTTACAAAAATGTCTCTTTCATAAATAAATAAATATAAATGATATATATAAATGAGGTAGATCCCCTCGAGTTGGTCAATTGAAAAGTAGCTCGCCTGCAGAAAAAGTGTGGGCACCCCTGACCTAGTATATACAATAATATAAACCAAGTCATTGTAATTCATTTAGGATTATTTCATATCTTCAGTTAAATAAAAATATATTTTTATTTTTTTTAGATACAGTCAATAAATAACGTGAACATGATTGATTGATTGATTGAAACTTTTATTAGTAGATTGCACAGTTCAGTACATATTCCGTACAATTGACCACTAAATGGTATGCACATGTATCATAACATGGAAATCTAAGAGAACGTGTTGTGAATGAGGATACTTGTGGAGTGGGATTTTTTTTTGTATTTTTTTACATGTGCTCTGAATACGCACTGTTGATTGATTGATTGATCGAAACTTTTATTAGTATATTGCACAGTATAGAACATATTCCGTACAGTTGACCACTAAATGGTAACACCCGAATAAGTTTTTCAACCTGTTTAAATCGGGGTCCACGTTAATCAATTCAAAAGTTTGATCACATTAGGCCTGTACTGGCTCACCTGCACTGGCTTCCTGTGCACTTAAGATGTGACTTTAAGGTTTTACTACTTACGTATAAAATACTACACGGTCTAGCTCCAGCCTATCTTGCCGATTGTATTGTACCATATGTCCCGGCAAGATATCTGCGTTCAAAAGACTCCGGCTTATTAGTGATTCCTAGAGCCCAAAAAAAGTCTGCGGGCTATAGAGCGTTTTCCGTTCGGGCTCCAGTACTCTGGAATGCCCTCCCGGTAACAGTTCGAGATGCTACCTCAGTAGAAGCATTTAAGTCTCACCTTAAAACTCATCTGTATACTCTAGCCTTTAAATAGACCTCCTTTTTAGACCAGTTGATCTGCCGCTTCTTTTCTTTCTCCTATGTCCCCCCCTCCCTTGTGGAGGGGGTCCGGTCCGATGACCATGGATGAAGTACTGGCTGTCCAGAGTCGAGACCCAGGATGGACCGCTCGCCTGTATCGATTGGGGACATCTCTACGCTGCTGATCCGCCTCCGCTTGAGATGGTCTCCTGTGGACGGGACTCTCGCTGCTGTCTTGGATCCGCTTGAACTGAACTCTCGCGGCTGTGTTGGAGCCACTATGGATTGAACTTTCGCAGTATTATGTTAGACCCGCTCGACATCCATTGCTTTCGGTCCCTAGAGGGGGGGGGGTTGCCCACATCTGAGGTCCTCTCCAAGGTTTCTCATAGTCAGCATTGTCACTGGCGTCCCACTGGATGTGAATTCTCACTGGATGTGAATTTTTCTTGCCCTTTTGTGGGTTCTTCCGAGGATGTTGTAGTCGTAATGATTTGTGCAGTCCTTTGAGACATTTGTGATTTGGGGCTATATAATTAAACATTGATTGATTGATCATTGATAAAAAGGTAATGGATATGAGCTGGATTTGATCAAGTGCCCTAAGGAACTCAGCATGAAACAGCTACAATACTCCACTCTACCAACTGAGCTATCGAAGAAATTGTTCGTTAATGCTTCTTAATGTAACCGATAGGATGTTTGTGTGGGTGGGACAATGCTAGAAACTTTGAGAGAACAGGATGAAACGACAAGGAAATTCACAAAAATACCTTTTTTTTCCGATATATGATCAAAATTTTTTTTAAATTTTATTTAATCTTCTATTTTTTTCTCCCCCCCCCCTTGTTTACCTTTATCTCATCTTTTTTGTAAGGGGCGCTGGAAGCCGGCAGACCCGTCAGCGATCCTGTTCTGTCTCCCTGTAATGTTTGTCTAAACTTGAATGGGATTGTGTTGAAAATTTTAATTTTCCTGAAGGAACTCTCCTGACGGAATAAATAAAGTACTATCTAATCTATCTAATCTAATCTAATCTAAAATATTCCCACACGGTGGAAATGATCTCCGACGACGATAAAAGTACGAATGACCAACGACAGAAGTGCGGAGATTCTGTTGGCAGCAGCATCTGCTTGACAGATGCGCTTCCTTATAAACACAGCTTGCCGCGCAGGTGCTAGTGCGACACAGTTCGCGTATCGGTCATGTGACCAAAACAGCTCATGATCGGTCACGTGACTTTCTAGGAGCGATACGCAGGGTTTCACTCTATGAGCGCGACGCATGCGCCGATAAATAAAACTTATTCAGGTGTTACCATTTAATGGTCAATTGTATGGAATATGTACTGTACTGTGCAATCTACTAATAAAGGTATCAATCAATCAAAGTTCAACCCAACAATGATCCTTGTTGTGTTTTAGTTTTATCCCGCCTTCTCCTTTTCTGCACCTTTGTTATCAGTGTTTCATCCTCGGCAAGGGGCGGGACTCGTGGCGCACCTGTTCTCAATTAACCCGGCAGTATTTAGGCTCGTCACTGACACCTTGGCCTCGAACTCCTCTCGTGCATGCACCTGCTTCACCAGTCCCGGTAAGTTTTCACTACTTTGTCCTGAATTCCCTAACCTCTTGTGTGTTTATTTCCTAGTCCCCCTAAGGTAAAATGATTTCTTTTGTTAGCGTCGGCGCCGGGCTCGCACAGAAAGGCGAGTAAAAGGCACAGAGGTCGGCAGGTAAAAGGATTTCTTGTGTTGGACTCTTGCCTTGCTCAGTGTGCCCTGGCCCTTTCACCTACAGACTGTGTTGTCTGTCTAAAGATCAATAATACAGACGAGGCGTGTTGTCTGAGTTTTCAACGTTTACTTTTTTTTAGAAATGTGGCATCCTTCGCACGTTGTCACTCACGCAACCGAAGACATCTTCCTTCCGCTCGTCTTTCGTGGCTCCCTCGTGGCAAACATTTCTTCCGACGCTGCTCACGGCCACTTCTGACACCATGTGTTGTCTGTCTAAAGATCAATAATACAGACGAGGCGTGTTGTCTGAGTTTTCAACGTTTACTTTTTTTTAGAGCGTGCATATCACCACATCCAAACTGTCAACATGGCCACATACCACTCCGCGCATGCTCGTCACTCTCGTTGCATGCTGGGTAGTGTAGTTCTATTATTCCCTGGCTCATAACATCACACCGACCTCTCAGGAACCAATTTTGTCCAGATTACACGGTGTGCATTTCTGCCCCATCGCCCTTAGTTGTCTCTTTTTGTCTAATTACATTTTTTCATTTTTTTGTAATCCCACCTTGTCTCTTAATAAAAGGGCCCAAAAACAATTTTATTGTTGGAACGTCATCCAGGACAGTTTTTAAACGTTTTACTCGAAAGCATGTCATTTATTTGCAAAAAAAAAAAAAATCACGGTGTATTTTAAATAATAATATAATAAGTTATTTCAGGATGTGTTTTATGTATAATAGATTTTATCTTAAGTTATTTCAGGATGTATTTTAAATTTTCAAACCGCATAATTCTTGAGCGCAACCGGCAACACACGGCAACTGACTGCGCGTGCGCATCACGCTGCTTTAGGCTGACAGGGGTTGCCAGATGCGAAATGACAAATAATCGTACCAAATTCTTAATAGTCCCGTATTTTGTGGGAAATTATTACACATAAGCTTTTTGACGTTCCTGTTATTACCACAGACCGCTGATAGAATAGTTTCAAATGCAATTGTGCCTTTTAATGATTCATTTTAATAAACTAACAACCACCTTGTTAGTTTGACCAACCTTAAGAGTAAATGAGCCTGTTTGTGTAAAAAATATATTTTTTTTACCATATCTGTCAAGTGATTTTTTTTAATCAATTTGGATTAATCACGGGTGCCTACTTGTTTGCATAATTAAAATTGCTTTAAAAAAAAAAGAGCCTTTTTGATTGATTGATTGAAACTTTTATTAGTAGATCACACAGTACAGTACATATTCTGTACAATTGACAAACAAATGGTAACACCCTAATAAGTTTTTCAACTTAATCAATTCATGGAAATGTCATTCATTAGCAAAAACATTCTTTCAGGGTGTATTTTAAAAATAAGATTCAGTTTTAAAGTTATTTCAGGATGTATTTTATATATAATATCACATTTCATCTCAAGTTATTTCAGGATGTATTTCAAATGTCCAAACCTCAGCATTCTTGAGCGGAACCGGCAACACACGCGTCGACACGGAGACTTACTGCGCCTGCCAGAATCTTAATATTCTCGTATTTTGTGGGAAATTATGTTCTTTTTACTACTATAGACAGTTTATAGAAGACACAACAAACTCCCTTCTTGTCTCTCATGGTCACACACCTGTTGTTGTTCAATTGGGACTGACTAGCGACTGCATGACACCAAGGATCCGGAACAGAGAGACACGACCGGCTTGCAAACACACACATGCATCCACAAAAGAAATAGGCCACACACACACATACCCCGAAGAGCTGCAGCCTGCCACCGTAGCCCCCACTCCCTCCCCTCTGTTGCAAGTCTCGAGATGTATGTTGTAATATGTATATGTGCTTTGCTATGGAGGTTTTTTCCCATCCCAGACTGGGCCCCCTTAGGAGCCCTGTCTTGATTGTATTTTTGACTTTAAATGATCCTGTTTGTGTTTGCCAATAAGAAAAGTATTGAAGGGGTGAAACTATTGAACATTGTGCGATTTTTGCCAATTAAGGTAATCATATCAAATATTCAATTTGGAACACTAACCTACAGATGTGAGTGATTAATAAAAAAAAAAGGCAATATATGACTTATTTTTTAAATTTTTTATTACAGTCTTTAGGGTGCCTGGGATTTGGGGGGAGCACAAAAAAGGGGTACAAAAAATCAATATATTGTATTTATTAAAAAAAAAAAAGAACCCCGAATGGTTTAATTTTTCTGTGTGCGGTCCTCAGTTGCAAAAGTTTGGACCCCCCGTGTAATAGTGGTGAATAACGGTACTGCATCACGTTTTAATGGTGTCGAATGACTGTTACCATGGCGACCAACGTCATCAAACTGGGCTGACAGCCAGTTGAGTGCAGGTCGAATGTTTCACACCTGCTTCCCCCACTTTCTATTGCAAATATTTAAATTAGAGCTTTTGAAAATAACAACTCATGTGATTAATGACCAAAAATATTGCAATAATTATGTAGTTTAAGATTGATCACGCAATTTATTTTGATTTTAAAAAAAATTCTCACCATAGATGTCAAAATATTTTTTTAATCACATTTTGTCATTTGGATTAATCATGATTAATCACAGGGTTGCATATACGCTTAACAAAAGAGCCAAAATGCAATATTATTGTTGGAATGTCGTCCAGGACAATTTTTAAACGTTTTACTTGAAAGCATGTCATTTATTTGCAAAAAAAACAAAAAAGGTAACATTTTTATGTAAAGTTCTTTCAGGATGTATTTTACATATATTTATTTTTAAAGTTCTCTCAGGGTGTATTTAAAAAATAATAATTTGTTTCATCTCAAGTAGTTTTGGACTGTATTTTAAATATAATATTATGTTTTATATAAGTTCTTTCAGGATGTATTTTATATACAATATTTAGTTTTATTGGAAGTTCTTTCAGTATGTATTTTAAATATAATATATCTTTTTTATCGAAAGAGTTTCAGGATTTATTTTAAATATGATGTTTAGTTTCATCTAAAAGTTATTTCAGGATGTGTATTTTATTTTAAAGAAATAGTTTCATCTTAAGTTATTTCAAGATGTATTTTAAATGTAATATTTAGTTTTATCTCAAGTTTTTTCAGAATGTATTTTAAATGTAATATTTAGTTTTATTGAAAGTTATTTCAGGCTGTATTTTAAATATAATAAATAGTTTTAGCGAAAGTTATTTCATTATATATTCTAAATATGTTTAGTTTTATCAAAGTTATTTCAGAATGTAGTTTATTTAAAAAAATAGTTTAATCTTAAATTATTTCAAGATGTATTTCAAATGTAATATTTAGTTTTATCTCAATTTCTTTCAGAATGTATTTTAAATGTAATGTTTAGTTTTACCAAAAGTTATTTAAGGCTGTATTTTAAATATAATATTTAGTTTTATCGAAAGTTCTTTCAGAATGTATTTTAAATATGATATTTAATTTATCAAAAGTTATTTTAGGATGTATTTTAAATATAATATATAATTTTATCAAAAGTTATTTCCGGAAGTATTTTATTTAAAAAAATTTGTCTCATCTTAAATTACTTCAAGATACATTTAAAATATAAGATTTTTTTTTTATCTCAAGTTCTTTCAGAATGTATTTAGTTTTATTAAAAGATATTTCAAGATGTATTTTAAATATAATATTTAGTTTTATCGAAAACTTATTTCAGAATGTATTTTAAATCTGATATTTAGTTTTATTTAAAAAAAATTCAGAATGTATTTTAAATATAATATTTAGTTTTATCGAAAGTTATTTCAGGACGTATTTTAAATATATTTTGTTTTATCAAAAGTTATTTCAGGTTGTATTTTAAATATAATATTTAGTTTTATTGAAAGTTATTTCAGGATGTATTTTAAATATATTTTGTTTTATCTAAAGTTATTTCAGGATGTTTTTCATAACATTTATATAAGATTTTTCAAGTCATTTTGATAGTAGGCTAATATAAACACATCATGTGTTTATTTAACAAAATTAGCTTAATCTTAAATTATTTCAAGCTGTATTTTAAATGTAATATTTTTGTTTTGTCGTAAGTTATTTCAGGATGTATTTTAAATAAGATATATAGTTTTATCTGAAGTTATTTCAGGATGTATTTTATTAAAAAAAATGTTTCATCTTAAGCTATTTCAAGATGTATTTTAAATATATTTTGTTTCAGCTCAAGTTCTTTCAGAATGTATTTTATTTTATAACACTTATATAAGACTTTTGAAAGTCATTTTGATAGTAGGCTAATATAGGCACTTATAACATGTGTTGTCTTCATTATAACACTTTAATAAGGAGATACATTTTTTGCGGCTCCAGACAGATTAGTTTCCTTGTATTTTTGCTCTTTTTTGTATAGTATGGCTCTTTCACCATTTTGGGTTTCAGACCCCTGGGTTGAACCTAAGTGACTTTTTAATTATGTTTAAAAGTAATATGTGTCCTTAGCAGTAAAAAGAAGCAGAGTAAGGCGTAAGACCCACAATCAGTCCGTCTTCTGGCGAGTCCTCGTGTCCTCCCAGGAAATCGAAGCCTCCTGAGACATTCTGAGCAGAGCGACGCCGACGCACACCGTGGTGACGCCACAAAGTACGGCGAGGCCGTCGACTGCCGTCGGCGCCGCCCACTCCCTGAAGACCAGCGCCGACGCCAGCGGGACGGCACAAGTGAAGGCCGCAAAGTAAACGGCCTCGAAGGCGTCGCAGCGGAAAGACTCCAGCGCCTTGTTGATGTAGTAAAACTGGAGCAGGACGCCGGTGCCCAGCACTCCCAAGAGCCCCAGGAAAAGGGCAAGGGCGTGGCTGTCACGCGGTTCCTCGCCAAAGACGTGGCGTGCCGCCAGGCCGAGTCCTTTGCTGCTGGGCACGGTGAAGACGCCTAGCAGGGAGCATATGGACACGTAGACCGCCATGTTGGAGTGGCCGTACCGAGGAACCATCCATCCCATCAGCACCGCCAGCATCAGCACCACCGCCAGCAGGAAGCTCAGCAAGACTGCAAACAATGACATGTTTACACCAAGAACTGAACCATGTCCTGAAAGGTCAACAAGACTGCAAACAATGACATTTTTACACCAAGAACTGAACCATGTCCTGAAAGGTCAACAAAATAGGCAAAGTGATGTGCACGCCAGCTTTCTGAGGGATCACTTGTGCACGCCAGTTTTCCGAGACTCTGTATTTAGTTAGCGCAGGCAGCATGAAGCAGGGCTTTTATTGTGAAGATAGGAAATGTGCAGTCGGCCTTAAGAGTTTTGACGGAAGGTACGGCGCGAGAGTCTGTTGAAATAAAAAGTGTTTCTCGCCTTCCTCTCGGTCATATTTTCATAATAATGATCTTGCAGCAGCCAGCGTCATCTCACAAGACCCTCCGGTACCGTGAATGTCATTTAAGTGACGTCTTGGTGAAGATTGATGATCACTAATTTTTAGGTTTATTTTTTTTAAAAGCCTGGCTGGAGATCGACTGACACACCCCCCGCGGTCGACTGGTAGCTCGCGATCGACGTAATGGGCACCCCTGGTCTAAAGCAATGGTCCTCAGTTTTTTTCTCTCCCGCCCCCAAGAGACAAAACCATTTTCACGCTCTCCCCTTCAGTTAATACTTATTTTTTATCTGTAGGTGTCAAGATTTTTTTTTTAACTAACACTAAATATGCTGTTACGCTATTGCCTCTCATGACCCTCTAAAAGACTAAATGGTTTTCACGCCCCCCCTTTAGTTAATGTTAATTTTTTAATCTGTAGGTGTCAAGATTGTTTTTTTACTAACACTAAATATGCTGTTACACTATTGCCTCTCACGTCCCTCTAAGAGACAAAATGGTTTTCACGCCCCCCTCCCTTTAGTTAATGTTAGTTTTTTAATCTGTAGGTGTCAAGATTGTTTTTTTACTAACACTAAATATGCTGTTACGCCATTGCCTCTCACGCTCCTCTAAGAGACTAAATGGTTTTCACGCCCCCCCCCTTTAGTTAGTTTATTTTTTATCTGTAGGTGTCAAGATTTTTTTTTTTACTAACACTAAATATGCTGTTACGCCATTGCCTCTCACGCTCCTCTAAGAGACTAAATGGTTTTCACGCCCCCCCCTTTAGTTAGTTTATTTTTTATCTGTAGGTGTCAAGATTTTTTTTTTTAACTAACACTAAATATGCTGTTACGCTATTGCCTCTCATGACCCTCTAAAAGACTAAATGGTTTTCACGCCCCCCCTTTAGTTAATGTTAATTTTTTAATCTGTAGGTGTCAAGATTGTTTTTTTACTAACACTAAATATGCTGTTACACTATTGCCTCTCACGTCCCCCTAAGAGACAAAATGGTTTTCACGCCCCCCTCCCTTTAGTTAATGTTAGTTTTTTAATCTGTAGGTGTCAAGATTGTTTTTTTACTAACACTAAATATGCTGTTACGCCATTGCCTCTCACGCCCCCTACAAGAGACATAATTGTTTACATGCCCCCCTTAAGGTAATGTTTATTTTTTTATGTGTTGGTGTCAAGATTGTTTTTTTACTAACACTAAATATGCTGTTATGCCATTGCCTCTCACGCCCCCTACAAGAGACATAATTGTTTTCATGCCCCCCTTAAGGTAATGTTTATTTTTTAATCTGTAGGTGTCAAGATTGTTTTTTACTAACACTAAAGATGCTGTTATGCCATTGGCTCTCACGCCCCCCCAAGTTAGCATTTTAGCATGCTAAAAATGCTAAATTTTTAGCATTTTAGCTAAAAAGTTAGCTAAAAGTGTCATTTTAGTATTTCACTAATGCATGCTATTGTTAGCATTTTATTATAGTACTCTTAGCTGATTTTGGTACTTGATGCATGTCAATGTTAGCAGGCTAGCATTCTAACTTATTTTCCAAGTACACAACACAGTAATATATTTGGGTATTTTACATATTTTAAAGTTAGCATTTTAGCATGCTAGATTATTTTAGCTAATTTAGCAGTTATAAATAAATAAATAAATGGGTTGTACTTGTATAGCGCTTTTCTACCTTCAAGGTACTCAAAGCGCTTTGACACTACTTCCACATTTACCCATTCACACACACATTCACACACTGATGGAGGGAGCTGCCATGCAAGGCGCTAACCAGCACCCATCAGGAGCAAGGGTGAAGTGTCTTGCTCAGGATACAACTGACGTGACGAGGTTGGTACTAGGTGGGGATTGAACCTGGGACCCTCAGGTTGCGCACGGCCAATCTCCCACCGCGCCACGCCGTCCCTACACATCAGTGTCCTATTTAATGCATTAATGCATGCTATTGTTAGCATCTTATCATAGTACTTTTACCTGATTTTGGAACTTGATGCATGCTAACGTTAGCAGGCTAGCATTTTAAAAACATTTTCCAAGTACCCACCTCATAATATATTTTGGTATTTGACGAATGTTAAAGATCACATTTTAGCATGCTAGATTATTTTAGCTAATCTAGCAGTTGTACACCTCAGTGTCCTATTTTAGTATTTCACAACTGCATGCTATTGTTAGCATTTCATCATAGTACTTTTACCTGATTTTGGTAATTGATGCATGCTAACGTTAGCATGCTAGCATTTTAAAAACATTTTCCAAGTACCCACCTCGTAATATATTTTGGTATTTGACCAATGTTAAAGATCACATTTTAGCATGCTAGATTATTTTAGCTAATTTAGCAGTTGTACACCTCAGTGTCCTATTTTAGTATTTCACAACTGCATGCTATTGTTAGCATTTCATCATAGTACTTTTACCTGATTTTGGAACTTGATGCACGCTAACGTTAGCATGCTAGCATTTTAAAAACATTTTCCAAGTACCCACCTCATAATATATTTTGGTATTTGACCAATGTTAAAGATCACATTTTAGCATGCTAGATTATTTTAGCTAATCTAGCAGTTGTACACCTCAGTGTCCTATTTTAGTATTTCACAACTGCATGCTATTGTTAGCATTTCAGCATAGTACTTTTACCTGATTTTGGAACTTGATGCATGCTAACGTTAGCAGGCTAGCATTTTAAACGCATTTTCCAAGTACACAACTCAGAGTAATATTTTGGTATTTGACATATGTTAAAGTTTTCATTTTAGCATGCTAGATTATTTGAGCTAATTTAGCAGTTATACACCTCAAAATGGATGGATGGACACCTCAGCGTTATAGTTTAGTATTCCACTAATAGCCTTTTTATCATAGTACCCTTAGCTGACTTTGGTACTTGATGCATGCCAACGTTGGCAGGCTAGCATTTTAAACATATTTTCCAAGTACCCATTTTAGAGCAATATATTTTGGTATTTGACGTATTTCAAAGTTAGCATTTTAGCATGCTAGATTATTTTAGCTAATTTAGCAGTTATTCACATCAGTGTCATATTTTAATAGTTCACTAATACATGCTGTTGTTAGCATTTTTATCTAATTTCTTTCCTTTACCTGACGCTATCTGATAACTGTTAGCATTTCGGTTTTAATTTTCAAAATGTTTCAGAAATTGCATGTTGTAGTTCTTTGAACAAAAACGTGTATATAGTACTGGGAAAACTACCAAAAATGGCCCCAGTATGTGGCCCTGTGTGGGAAAAAGTTTGGGCGGCCCTGGCTTCAAACATTGACCATACGGGTAAACACCGGTTGTACGATGGCAGTGGTTTGACCCTGGAACCGATTATTTCGGGTATGACGGCGTGATCACCTGGGTCGGCCAGCCTCTCCTCCAGCTCCTGCCGTGACGTCACGCCGCTCTCTGAGGCGGGCGCGTGCAGGACGAGCACCACGGAGCCGCCGCAACACAACACGCTGCCGAGCTTCCCCAGGGCGTTCATGTGCTCCCCCAGGATCCACGACGACAGCACGGCCCTGCCTCACCACACAAGCACACCCATGTGTCCACACACTGGGAGACATCCCACATAACGTCACGTTGGGAACTTACCCAAACAGAACCCCCAGGGCTCCCAGTGGCGTGACCATCACAGCGGGGGCCGCGTTGTAGGCCAGGAAATTCCCAATTTGACCTACAAGCACTTGATAGGGGCCACAATTGTAAACATGTCAGTGCACCTAACATAAATATGCACTGAAAAAAAAATATTAGGTAACAAAAAAAAAACCTCCAAAACGTTAACTTCCGGTTCAGTTGTACTTCCACGCCCAACCACTAGATGTCACCATACTCACTGGACAGAGTGCCACTCCACCAAACCACATTTTTGAGGTACGAAACACCTGAGAAAAACAACAATTGTTCAATTTACAAACCTAAATATTTTACAAGGACTTGAATGCAAAGTTAAAAAAGTACTTTTTGTTAGCTTATTACCTCTTTCTCGCGCGAGTAGTATTCCTTTTCTCTGCAGCACAAACGTCGAGCCGTTTATTAAACTAGAAACAACTGCTATCCCGACTCCAACCGTCGGCTTGGCGAACCCACTGGCGTCCAAGTCCAAAAACATTTCTACTGACGGATGGTTTGCCTAAAATACAAAATGTTTTCGCGTCTCTGGTTAACTCCGCCGGGATGCTTGGAGCTCGACCAGGAAGTCCTATCACGCGCATGCGCAGTTCGTGCTGCGAATGAATACACAATGGTTTTTTTTTTTTGTTTGTTTGTTTTGAAAGGTTTATTTATAAATTTCAACAATTACAAACAGTAAGACAAACAACAATATACAACATTATGAAAACATGAATACACAATGTAGAGCAAGGGTCACCAACAAGTAGCCCGCTGGCCTGTTCTAAAAATAGCTCAAATAGCAGCACTTACCAGTGAGCTTATCCTATTTTTTAAATTGTATTTATTTACCTACAAGCTGGTCTCGCTTTGCTCGACATTTCTAATTCTAAGAGAGACAAAACTAAAATAGAATTTGAAAATCCATGAACATGTTTTATAGACTTAGTCTTCACTTCCATCCATCCATTTTCTACCGCTTATTCCCTTTTTTGGGGTGGCGGGGGGCGCTGGCGCCTATCTCAGCTACAATAGGGCGGAAGGCGGTGTACACCCTGGACAAGTCGCCACCTCATCACAGGGGCCAACACAGATAGACAGACAACATTCACACTCACTTGTTTAAACAAATTCTTTTTTTTTTTTTTAACTTTGCTTCTTATAACTTTCAGAAAGACGATTTTAGAGAAAAAATACAACCTCAAAAATGATTTTTAAACACATACCTTTTTACCTTTTAAATTCCTTCCTCTTCTTTCCTGACAATTTAAATCAATGTTTAAGTAAAGTATTTTTTATTGGAAAGGATAGTAAATCAATTTTTATTCAATTCTTCATTTTAGCTTCTGTTTTTTCGACGAAGAATATTTGTGAGAAATATTTATTCAAACGTATTATGATTAAAATAAAAACAATATTCTGGCAAATCTAGGAAATCTTTAAAATCAAATTTAAATCTTATTTCAAAGTCTTTTGAATTTCTTTTAAAATTTTTGTTCTGGAAAATCCAGAATATATAATGATTTGTCTTTGTTAGAAATATAGCTTGGTCCAATTTGTTATATATTCTAACAAAATGCAGATTGGATTTTAACCTATTTAAAACATCTCATCAAAAGTCTAAAATTAATCTTAATCAGGAAAAATGACTAATGATGTTCCATATATTATTTTTTAAATTTTTTTCAAAAAGATTCAAATTAGCTAGTTTTTCTCTTCCTTTTTTTTTGGTTGAATTTTGAATTTTAAAGAGTCGAAATTGTAGATAAACTGCTTCAAAATTTAATTTTCATTTTTTTCCTGTTTGCTACCCTTTTAAACCGTTCAATTAAGTGTTTTTTTCATCATTTATTCTCTACAAAAAACCTTCCGTAAAAGGAAAAAGAATGTATGACGGAATGACAGACAGAAATACCCATTATATATATATATATATATATATATATATATATATATATATATATATATATATATATATATGGGCTTCACGGTGGCAGAGGGGTTAGTGCGTCTGCCTCACAATACGAAGGTCCTGCAGTCCTGGGTTCAAATCCAGGCTCGGGATCTTTCTGTGTGGAGTTTGCATGTTCTCCCCGTGACTGCGTGGGTTCCCTCCGGGTACTCCGGCTTCCTCCCACCTCCAAAGACATGCACCTGGGGATAGGTTGATTGGCAACACTAAATTGGCCCTAGTGTGTGAATGTGAGTGTGAATGTTGTCTGTCTATCTGTGTTGGCCCTGCGATGAGGTGGCGACTTGTCCAGGGTGTACCCCGCCTTCCGCCCGATTGTAGCTGAGATAGGCGCCAGCGCCCCCCGCAACCCCGAAAGGGAATAAGCGGTAGAAAATGGATGGATAAATGATGAAAAAAACACTTAATTGAACGGTTTAAAAAAGGAGAAAACAGGAAAAAAAATGAAAATTAAATTTTGAAACATAGTTTATCGTCAGTTTCGACTCTTTAAAATTTTAAATTCAACTGAAAAAAATTAAGAGGAAAAACTAGCTAATTCGAATATTTTTGAAAAAATAAGAAAAATAATTAAAGGAACATTATTAGTAATTTTTCCTTCCATCCATCCATTTCCTACCGCTCATTCCCTTTTGGGGTCGCGGGGGGCGCTGGCGCCTATCTCAGCTACAATCGGGCGGAAGGCGGTGTACACCCTGGACAAGTCGCCACCTCATCGCAGGGCCAACACAGATACACAGACAACATTCACACACTAGGGCCCATTTAGTGTTGCCAATCAGCGGTAGTAAATGGATGGATGGAATATTTAATACTATATCTTTATTTGCTTTTTTTTTATCTTTCCTTGACATGTTTTGCTGATGTCGGGATTTGCTCAACCTGATGTGTTGTTTGTTATGTTGAAAGTGTCTTGACTTTTGTGTGCATTATAAATGTATATTTGTTCCATTGTTCCATCCATCCATCCATCCATCCATCTTATTCCGCTTATCTGAGGTCGGGTCGCGGGGACAGCAGCCTAAGCAGGGAAGCCCAGACTTCCCTCTCCCCAGCCACTTCGTCTAGCTCTTCCCGGGGGATCCCGAGGCGTTCCCAGGCCAGCTGGGAGACATAGTCTTCCCAACGTGTCCTGGGTCTTCCCCATGGCCTCCTACCGGTTGGACCTGCCCTAAACACCTCCCTCGGATGCGTTCGGGTGGCATCCTGACAAGATGCCCGAACCACCTCATCTGGCTCCTCTCGATGTGGAGGAGCAGCGGCTTTACTTTGAGCTCCTCCCGGATGACAGAGCTTCTCACCCTATCTCTAAGGGAGAGCGCCTGCCACACGGCGGAGGAAACTAATTTCGGCCGCTTGTACCCGTGATCTTATCCTTTCGGTCATGACCCAAAGCTCATGACCATAGGTGAGGATGGGAACGTAGATCGACCGGTAAATTGAGAGCTTTGCCTTCCGGCTCAGCTCCTTCTTCACCACAACGGATCGGTACAACGTCCGCATTACTGAACACGCCGCACCGATCCGCCTGTCGATCTCACGATCCACTTTTCCCCCACTCGTGAACAAGACTCCTAGGTACTTGAACTCCTCCACTTTGTTGTTCACTTAAAAATTTTAAAAAAATAAAAACATCCGCTTTGGTCGGATTTTCCGTTACAGTTTACTGGGGATTTTACTTTTTGTGATGTGAAATATATGATTAAAATCAATTCGTTTTTAGGTGTAGATATTTTGCTCTTCGACACCAACAAATGTTTTCATAGAAAAAAAAACTCAGATAAACAAGTTATTTTTCATTGTTTTAATTTCCATTCGTGAATTGAAAATTAATATATTGACAAACTAACGAACGTCACCTTTCTGTTCGGCTCCCACAGGTCCCGCCCCTCGTTTCTAAAGAAGTGCGCGTTTTTCACACCGGCAACGTCGCACGGGCGGAGCAGCGGCAACCCTGTCGACTGTGAACCCCCTTAAACCCCACCTCCGCGGTCTCCGAACGGCCACAAACAAACGTAATAGAGCAACCCCGTTGTGGCTACGTCATGTGTTTCCACGCTTCGGTTCACTGTCGCCCGCCTGTCAATCAAGCGGAAATGCTTATTAATGCAGCATAGCCGCCGAAAGGAACGGGGCTCGACGTCAAAAGAGACCGCAGGTAAATCAAAAAAATATATATTTTTCAATAGAAAATGTTATTCGTTTTAAATGTCGGCTCTCTGTAACGTTTTGGGGCTTGGTGTCACCCCTCGGAGGTGTGTACACCCCGGCTAGGATGACGCTAGGTAGTGTTAGCATGTAGCTAGCAAAGGCTGATATTCCAGCAGGCAAGGTAGCTACTTAGCATTAGCTGCAGTGCTAATGCTAATGTTGTTTTTGCTGCATTATTGACACAAATGTTGTTGTTGTCAATGCGCCGACCGCTGCTGCCAGGCAGCATATGTTACACGCGGCACTGTTATCGAGGTTAACAGCGCCCAGCCAGCTAGCATATATGATGCTACCATCGTCATGTCATCATGAACTTACTGTTTGCATTCATAGATCCACTTCATATTTATCTATCTTTTGCACGAGTGGGTGCATTTGCACTGCATAAACACTCATCAGCTCACCTATTTTTTGCACTGCATAAATACACATTATGCACATCAGCTCACCTATGTCTTGCACTGCAAATATGCACATTATCCATCCATCAATTTCTACCGCTTGTCCCTTTTTGGGGTGGCGGGGGGCGCTGGAGTCTATCCATCTCAGCGGTATGCACTGTAAAAATATACACGATGCACATCAGCTCACCTATGTTTTGCACTGCATATATGCACATTATGCAGTGCATAAATACACATGCACATCAGCTCACCTATGTTTTGCACTGCACATTATGCACTGCATAGATACACATACACATCAGTTTACCTATGTTTTGCACTGCATATATGCACATTATGCACTGCATAAATACACATTATGCACATCAGCTCAGCTATGTTTTGCACTGCATATATGCACATTATCCATCCATCCATCCATTTTCTACCGCTTATTCCCTTTCGGGGTCGCGGGGGGCGCTGGCGCCTATCTCAGCATAAATACACATGCACATCAGCTCACCTATGTTTTGCACTGCACGTTATGCACTGCATAGATACACATACACATCAGCTCACCTATGTTTTGCACTGCATATATGCACATTATGCACTGCATAAATACAAATTATGCACATCAGCTCACCTATGTTTTGCACTGCATAATTACACATACACATCAGCTCACCTATGTTTTGCACTACATATGTGCACATTTTGCACTGCATGTATGCACATTATGCACTGCATATATGCACATTATGCACTGCATAAATACACATGCACATCAGCTTACCTATGTTTTGCACTGCACATTATGCACTGCATAGATACACATACACATCAGCTCACCTATGTTTTGCACTGCATATATGCACATTATGCACTGCATAAATACAAATTATGCACATGAGCTCAGCTATGTTTTGCACTGCATATATGCACATTATGCACTGCATAAATACACATGCACATCAGCTCACCTATGTTTTGCACTGCACATTATGCACTGCATAGATACACATACACATCAGCTCACCTATGTTTTGCACTGCATTTATGCACATTATGCACTGCATAAATACAAATTATGCACATCAGCTCACCTATGTTTTGCACTGCATATATGCACATTATGCACTGCATAAATACAAATTATGCACATCAGCTCACCTATGTTTTGCACTGCATATATGCACATTATGCACTGCATAAATACAAATTATGCACATCAGCTCACCTATGTTTTGCACTGCATAATTACACATACACATCAGCTCACCTATGTTTTGCACTACATATGTGCACATTTTGCACTGCATTTATGCACATTATGCACTGCATATATGCACATTATGCACTGCATAAATACACATGCACATCAGCTCACCTATGTTTTGCACTGCACATTATGCACTGCATAGATACACATACACATCAGCTCACTTATGTTTTGCACTGCATATATGCACATTATGCACTGCATAAATACACATTATGCACTTCAGCGCAGCTATATTTTGCACTACATTATGCACTGCATAAATACACATTATGCACTTCAGCGCAGCTATATTTTGCACTACATTATGCACTGCATAAATACACATTATGCACATCAGCTCACCTATGTTTTGCACTGCATAAATACACATTATGCACTTCAGCTCACCTATGTCTTGCACTGCAAATATGCACATTATCCATCCATCCATTTCTACCGCTTGTCCCTTTTTGGGGTCGCGGGGGCGCCGGAACCTATCTATCTCAGCTGCATGCACTGCATAAATACACTTTATGCACATGAGCTCACCTATGTTTTGAACTGCATATATGCACATCATGAACTGCATATATGCACATTATGCAGATCAGCTCACCTATGTTTTGCACAGCATAAGTACACATTATACACATCAGCTCACCTATGTTTTGCACTGAATAAATACACATTATGCACATCAGCTTACTTATGTTTTGCACTGAATAAATACACATTATGCACATCAGCTCACCTATGTTTTGCACTGCACAAATACACATTATGCTCGTCAGCTCACCTTTGTTTTGCACTGCATGTATGCACATTATGCACTGCATTAATACACATTATGCACATTAGCTCACCTATGTTTTGCACTGCATATGTGCCCATTAGGAACTGCATATATGCACATTATACAGATCAGCTCACCTATGATTTGCACTGCATATATGCACATTAAGCACATCAGCTCACCTATGTTTTGCACTGAATAAATACACTCTATGCACATCAGCTCACCTATGTTTCAAAAGTGCAACCCTGCTGCAGTGGGACATTCGTGTTTACTGATGAAAACAAGTAAATTTAGACGCAACCTAGTTGTTTTTGTGTCTAGCGTCAACATCCGATTATTTTTCATGGCGTTGCAAATGATCCCGATGAGAGGATCAAGTGTGAATACCAGACTGTTTACATTTAGCACCGTCCAGGGAAGATTCTATACATGACACTCCACGTTATGATGAGTGTGTAGAGCTTCATTGAGGACAGAACACGTTGAAATAATGGATATTTGAACAAGATGCCGCAGAAGTGTTGGCGCTAGGAATCTCCAAAACGGGGTACCAGGGACCCCATCAAGTCATAATAATGGGGTCACACGGTACATTTACGGGGTCCCACTTTTTTTGTAGGCGTTTTGAAAACAAATGATAAATGTATGTGTTATCCTGTTGTATCTCACATTCTATATTGTGTTTTGGGAAAAGGTTGTCATAAACGTTACTTAATTTATAAAAAAAAAAAAATAATAACACAAAAGAAAACAAATGCTGTATATGTGATCTATAAAACGTTTGGCGAATTAAAATGCAAGAAACTGTACCGCAAAGTGCATTACTTTTGAGGTCGAACAATAATAGATAATTAATCATTTGACCCGTCAAATATACCGTAATTTCCGGACCATAGGGCGCACTGGATTATAAGGCGCATTAAAGGAGTCATATTATTACGATTTTTTTCTGAATGTAAAAGACTTCCTTGTGGTCTACATAACATGTAATGGTGGTTCTTTGCTCAAAATGTTGCTTGGATGATGTTTTACAGACCATCTTCAAGCCGCTTTCTGACAGTTGCTTCCGGATGCGCCGTTTTGTGGGCGGTCTTATTTACGTGGCTCACCTTCGACAGTGTCTTCTCCCCGTCATCTTTGTTGTAGTGGTGTAGCGTGCAAGGACGGGAGTGGAAGAAGTGTCAAAAGATGGAGCTAACTGTTTAAATAAAATTACATTTTTACTTCCATCAACAATGGAGCACATCAAATGTGTCCTGTGAAAAAACATCCGACCGGAACTCTAATAACTAAAGTTCCTTGGGTGAATAATGTAACTCACTACACCGGTATGTTTTAGCACTTTCATGGGGAGTTTTTTGACCGATATAAGTAAGAAGTTTACACTACTTTATATTAGAAATGGCCCGAATACATTTACTGCTAAAACAATTTGATAGACTTTTGAGTGCCGTGCGTAATGTTCTATATTTTCAATGGAACATGTAAAATGTTGGTGTTGTTTACTTGAGACTTATCTCTTATGTCTGACTGCTATCTACTGGTCACACTTATAATTGCACCATGTACCAAATAAAATAGTGTAGCGTCCTGTAAGAGTTGGTACTGCAGGGAATTCTGGGTATTTGTTTTGTTGTGTTTATGTTGTGTGGGGGTGCAAATATTCTCCCGAAATGTGTTTGTCATTTTTGTTTGGTTTGGTTTCACAATATGGCACATGTTTATGACCGTATTGGCGATGCTTATGGTGTATGGTTGTTGAGTATGAATGCCCTTCATTTGCTTATACATGGGATGTTTAAAAGCAAAATGGTCACATGGTTAAAATCAAACAGAATGACAGCTTTTCTTGACATTTTTTATTTCAGACCATCCTCACTCCCTCCAACGCTTCAAAAGCATTGAGGTGGGTGAGCTCAACCATATGGTGCGAAAAATACGATCAACAGAATGCTAGCGGGAAGTGAAAATTGTTAAAAAAAAACAACAACAAAAAACGCGACCCGGGGACACGTTTTTATCATTTTAATGTGACCCACCTTGTCAATATTAATGTGACTCACTCGCCACGTTATTTTACATAGCCCTCTACGTCATTTTAATGACATTCCCCAAATCATTTCAAGTGGCCCGTCACATCATTTTAATGTGACCCTCCGTATCATTTTAATGTGACTCGCCAAATCATTTTACGTGGCCCGCCACTTAATTCTAACGTGTTCGGCCACATCTTTTTATTGTGACTCGCCAAAGCATTTTATGTGGTCCGTCACATAATTTTAAAGTGGCCAGCAACATCATTTTAATGTGACTCACCGGTCCGCCAAATCATTTTATGTGGCCCGCCATTTCATTTTAATGTGACTCGCCACATAATTTTATGTGGTCCGCCAAATCATTTTATGTGGCCCGCCACGTCATTTTGTGTGATCCGATCAGTCATGTCCTTTTATGTGGCCCGCCACATCATATTAATGTGACTTGCCAAATAATTTTATGTGGCCCGCCATGCCATTTTTTTGTGACTCGCCAAATAATTTTGTGGTCAATCACATCTTTATAAAGTGGTCTTTTAATGTGACCCTCCATGTCAATTTTATGTGACTCGCCACGTCATTTTTAGTGGTCCATAATGTCCCTTTTATGTGGCCCGCCACGTCATATTAATGTGACTCGCCAAATCATTTCATGTAGCCAGTCACATCTTTTTAAAGTGGCCAGTCACATCTTTTTAAAGTGGCCAGTCACATCTTTTTAAAGTGGCCAGCCACATCATTTTAATGTGACTCTCCAAATTATTTTAACGTGACTCGCCAAATCATTTCTTGTAGCCCGTCACGTTCTTTTAAAGTGGCCAGCCACACCATTTTAAGG
The DNA here is from genome assembly GCF_033978795.1 of Nerophis ophidion. Taxonomy (NCBI): domain Eukaryota; kingdom Metazoa; phylum Chordata; class Actinopteri; order Syngnathiformes; family Syngnathidae; genus Nerophis; species Nerophis ophidion. The sequence goes on along the minus strand of NC_084636.1, from coordinate 31,838,885 downwards.
TGACCCTTCACGCCATTTTAAATGTGTCTCGCCACATAATTTATGTGGCTAAGTCGCATTTCTTAATGTGACCCCCGCCACGTTTTTTAAAAGTGGCCCCCCACATCAATTTATGTGTCCTGTCACATATTTTTAAAGTGGCCAACCACACCATTTTAATGTGACCCTTCACGTGATTTTAATGTGACCCGCCACATTTTCTGAAAGTGGCCCTCCACATAATTTATGTGGCCTGTCACACCGTTTTAATGTGACCCTACACGTCATTTTAAGTTTACTTGCTACGTTATTTTATGTGGTCCATTAAATTATTTTAGGTGGCCATGTCATTATGTCACTCGCCAAATCATTTCATGTGACCTGTCACATCTTTTTAAAGTAGCCAGCCACATCATTTTAATGTGACCCTCCATGTCATTTTAATGTGACTCGCCAAATCATTTTATGTGGCCCGCCACTTAATTCTAACGTGGTCGGCCACCTCATCTAAATGTGGTCTGCCACATCTTTTTATTGTGACTCGCCAAATAATTGTACGTGGTCCGTCAGATCTTTTTAAAGTGGCCAGCCACATAATTTTAATATGACTCGCCACATAATTTTATGTGGTCTGCCAAATCATTTTAATGTGACTTGCCAAATAATTTTGTGGTCAGTCACATCTTTTTAATCTGGCCAGTCACACCATTTTAACGTGACCCTTCACATCATTTTAATGTGACTCGCCAAATAATTTTATGTGGCCAAGTAGCATTTCTTAATCTAACCCCGCCACCTTTTTATAAAGTTACCTCCCAAATCATTTCAAGTGGCCTGCCACATATTTTAAATTAGCCAGCCAAATCATTTTACGTGGCCTGTCACATCATTTTAATGTGACTCGCTACATAATTTTTTGTGGCCAGGTTGCATTTCTTAAAGTGACCCCGCAACAGTCTTTAAAAGTAGCCCTCCACTAAATTTATGTGGCCTGTCACATATTTTTAACTGGCCAGCCACACCATTTTAATGTGACCCTTCATGTCATTTTAACGTGACTTGCCAAATTTTTTCAAAACTGGCCCTCCACAACCTTTTATATGTGGCGTGTCACGCCATTTTAATGTGACCCTTCACGTCATTTTAATGTGACTCGTCTCATCATTTTATGTGATCCGCCAAATCATTTTGTGGCCTGCCACGTCATTTTAATGTGACTCGCTAAATAATTTTACGTGGTCAGTCACATCTTAAAGTGGCCAGTCACACCATTTTAACGTGACCCTTCAAGTCATTTTAATGTGACTCGCCACATAATTTAATGTGGCCAAGTTGCATTTCTTATTGTGACCCCCGCCGGCCCTCCACATCATTTAAGTGGCCTGTCAACATATTTTTAATGTGGCCAGCCACGTCATTTTATGTGAACCGCCACATTTTTCAAAAGTGGCCCTCCACATAATTTATGTGGCCTGTCACATCATTTTAATGTGACTCCCCACTTAATTTTACGTGGCCAAGTCACATTTCTTAATGTGACCCCGCCACATTTTTTAAAAGTGGCCTCCCACATCATTTTATGTGGCCTGTCACATATTTTTAAATTGGCCAGCCAAATCTTTTTAATTGGCCCGTCACATATTTTTTAAAATTGGCCCTCCACATAATTTTTGTGGCCTGTCACACCATTTTATTGTGATCTGTCACGTCATTTTAATGTGACTCGCCACATAATTTATGTGGCCAAGTTGCATTTCTTATTGTGACCCCCGCCGGCCCTCCACATCATTTAAGTGGCTTGTCAACATATTTTTAACGTGGCCAGCCACATCATTTTATGTGAACCGCCACATTTTTTAAAAGTGGCCCTCCACATAATTTATGTGGCCTGTCACACCATTTTAATGTGACCCTTCACATCATTTTAATGTGACTCCCCACTTAATTTTACGTGGCCAAGTCACATTTCTTAATGTGACCCCGCCACCTTTTTTAAAAGTGGCCTCCCACATCATTTTATGTGGCTTGTCACATATTTTTAAAATGGCCAGCCAAATCTTTTTATTTCTCCCGTAACATATTTTTAACATGGCCAGCCACATTTTAAAAAAATGGCCCTCCACATAATTTTATGTGGCCTGTCACACCATTTTATTGTGATCTGTCACGTCATTTTAACGTGACTCGCCACATATTTTATGTGGCCAAGTCGCATTTCTTAACGTGACCCCACTACGTTTTTTAAAAAATGGCCCTCCACATCATTGTGTGTGGCCTGTCACATATTTTTAATGTGGCCAGCCAAATTATTTTAACGTGATCCGCCATATTTTTAAAGTGACATACTACAGCATTCTATTGCAGCCCGCCACATCTTTTTAATGTGATTCTCAATCTCATTTTACTGTGGCCCACCACAACATTCTATTGCAGCCCGCCACATCTTTTTAATGTGGCTCTCGACATCATTTTATAGTGTGTTACACATCATTTGATGTTATTGTAGTGTGGAATTTAAGAGAGTAAACAGACTTATGCCTTTCTTTAAGTGGCGGTGGAGTGGTAATTGTTTGACACAACAACTCAGATATGGTCAGACTAGCGAGCAGTAGAGAATATGAAGTGATGTTTATATTGGTGTGTAGTGGTTTGAGCATGTTTAACAGAACTTGACGATTGAGTCAGTCGCTCATCCATCAAAGTGTTCATGGAACTTGTTTCCTGCCGATACTGCCCACCCCGCCTGGTCCTTCACCTTCTTCTTCTTCTTCCTGTCCATGTTTCCTGCAGGCTGGCAGTCAGGAGAGGAGCGGGGAAGATGGCCTCTCCATCGTTCACCCTGGACGCTCAGCAGAGGTTTCACGACAAATGGCTGAAGGTGGACTTACAGGTGCGTGGTGGAGGAACTTTCCCTCAGACACCGAGTCACACTCTTTTACTTGGCCCTGCACGGCCTGGAACTCATACGCCTCAAGAAAGCACCTCATTTTTTTCTTACTGCATGTAAATGTTGATCTTTTATCATACATGTACTGCACGCAATCACATGTTACTCATCATGCTAAAAAAATATATTGTCATACACTCAAACCATTTTCTTGTTAAAATATAAAAAATACTTTTTATCTGCTTGATTCATGATTTAAAAGAAAATTTAACAGTAGAATTGTGACATTTTCTGTGTTTTTTTTACAGCATTTTACTCCAAATGGAAAAAGCATTTTTTGTGATAACGCTTAACAGTAATACACTGTAAAATATGCAGTTGTTTTTACTTTAGAAAACTGGCTGCTCAGCCAGTTTTACAGGGAAAAAAAAATTTTTTTTAGTCATGTAAAAAATCAATCAATCAATCAATCAATCAATGTTTATTTATATAGCCCCAAATCACAAATGTCTCAAAGGACTGCACAAATCATTACGACTACAACATCCTCGGGAAAACCCACAAAAGGGCAAGGAAAACTAACACCCATTGGGCAGGGAGAATTCACATCCAGTGGGACGCCAGTGACAATGCTGACTATGAGAAACCTTGGAGAGGACCTCAGATGTGGGCAACCCCCCCCCCCCTCTAGGGGACTGAAAGCAATGGATGTCGAGCGGGTCTAACATGATGCTGCGAAAGTTCAATCCATAGTGGCTCCAACACAGCCGCGAGAGTTCAGTTCAAGCGGATCCAAGACAGCAGCGAGAGTCCCGTCAACAGGAAACCATCTCAAGCGGAGGCGGCTCAGCAGCGTAGAGATGTCCCCAACCGATACAGGCGAGCGGTCCATCCTGGGTCTCGACTCTGGACAGCCAGTACTTCATCCATGGTCATCGGACCGGACCCCCTCCACAAGGGAGGTGGGGACATAGGAGAAAGAAAAGAAGCGGCAGATCAACTGGTCTAAAAAGGAGGTCTATTTAAAGGCTAGAGTATACAGATGAGTTTTAAGGTGAGACTTAAATGCTTCTACTGAGGTAGCATCTCGAACTGTTACCGGGAGGGCATTCCAGAGTACTGGAGCCCGAACGGAAAACGCTCTATAGCCCGGAGACTTTTTTTGGGCTCTAGGAATCACTAATAAGCCGGAGTCTTTTGAACGCAGATTTCTTGCCGGGACATACGGTACAATACAATCGGCAAGATAGGCTGGAGCTAGACCGTGTAGTATTTTATACGTAAGTAGTAAAACCTTAAAGTCACATCTTAAGTGCACAGGAAGCCAGTACAGGTGTAATATGATCAAACTACAGTTAAAACAGTAAAATGATGTTTTACTCTTAAAAACTGTACTAAGCAGGGATGGGGATTTTCTGCGAATCCGCGGAATTCCGCCGATTTTGGCGCCGCCAGGATCATTTCTGTGAATCGTTTAAATCCGGAGAGAAAATTATAGGGGGGGTTAGGTACTCGTGGTTTTTGTCTCTGCCAGGCATGTGATTTTTCCGTCTGAAGTCGGAATTCCGTCTTTTTTAATCTCGGGGGGGGAAAAAAGTGTCGACCAATCAACTACGGTGTAATATTATATTATGCCGTAGTTGATTGGTCGATATGTTCCTTGTGACCAATCAGGACATCTGTTATGAATGATGACGTCATTACCGCCATTTTCCAAACGTAAACGATGTCGGTTCTCGAGAGAAAGGACTCTTCACGAGTAAAATAAATTGATAAACATGTCAAAAATAAGTTTCGATGGGACTGGATGGAAAGGGAAATCACTGATACTGTTGGGAAAAAGGAAGTTACGACTTTGTTTGGCAATTTTATTCGGAAAATCGATCGTCCCGGAAAAGTTTTGTGCACGTGGTGTCATGATAATATTGACTATGGATCACGAGGTTTCAAGGCTTTGGAAGTACATGCGAAACCCCAAAAACATATGAAACAACTTGAAGCAAGGAAAACGAACTTTTCACTAGCTGGTACTTTTGGACGTCAACCGAAAGCGAGCAAACCTTACGGACTTCATCCTTTGTTTACATCGACAACTGCCGTAGACATCGAGAGGAAAGATCCACCCAAACAACCCACTTTTGTTGCAGACAGGGTAGTTAATAATGAGGTAAGCTAAAAAATATTTGCTTGCGAAATACGCATGTTTGTTTTAAATATTAACCAATTGCTTTGCGAAATACAAATGGCTTTTTCTAAAAAATAAAAAGCCACGTGAAAATATATTAGATAGATAGATAGATAGATAGTACTTTATTTATTCCGTCAGGAGAGTTCCTTCAGGAAAATTAAAATTTTCAGCACAATCCCATTCAAGTTTAGACAAACATTACAGGGAGACAGAACAGGATCGCTGACGGGTCTGCCGGCTTCCAGCGCCCCTTACAAAAAAGATGAGATAAAGGTAAACAAAGAGGGGGGGTGGGAGGAAAAAAAAAAAATAGAAGATTAAAATAAAATAAAAAAATCGGTCTAAGCCTGGGCCCTGGAGAGGAGGTGCAGACTGAGGCCAAGGGAAAAAACAAAAAAACAAACAAACAAAAAAAAAAACTCATAGCCATGGTACACATCCCTCTTCCAGGTGTGTAAGAGGGAAACATCAAACATCAAAGAACACAGAGGACATTAAAGCAGCAGATACAACCAGACACTTCTACATACAGCTATGAATAAAAAGTAAAAGAAACATATCCACTGTGGTGGCCTCTGGGGTGTTCTATGCCATCGTCCGCTGGGGTGGAGGGAGCATGGCCAGAGACAGGAGCAGACCCAACAAAGCAACCAAGACAGCCGACTCCACTCTCGGCCAGTGTCCAGTCCACATGGATGAGCGAGGATACGTCCAAGGTGACTGAGGTGTCCGACACCTGCTCACCCAGCCAAGACACCATGAAGCCTCTCCGTCCCAGCGCTCAGTGCTAGCTCCGCAGCCCTGTCCCCTCATCCGCATATTATGACATTACAGAAATTGAAAGAGTCGCATTATTGATTCCAGTTAAAAATTTATTTGAAATAAATTTGCATGTAATACTAGAGGCAGAAGTTGGCAGTGAAATCCCAAAAAAGCTACAAAAGCAGAGACCAAAAGGAAAATGCAGTCTGCTCAGAAATTTGCAAGGAAAGCTTGTGTTAGGGCTCTCCGAGCAAGTAAATGTGTGAAGTGAACTGAAGTAATGTGGTAATACTGTAAATAAACTGTAGATAATAACACTCATCAATGTGACACCTGTGGATGTGGAATGAAATCAAGATGTAAATATTAGTGACTAAATACTGTTGGGACTGAACCATATATAATCATTAGGATAATTGGGGTATATATGTTCTATTGATGTTTTCATGTCTTTAAACACTACAATATTTTCTTCAAATGGTGCTGTCTTTGTTAATTTTAGTATGTTGAATTGGTGAAAAACCAGGAGCTACGGGGGACTTGCCCCCCTTGTCCCCCCCACCAGGGCACCGCCCTGGACCTGGCTGGGGGCCTTCATCCCCCAGACCCCAATATCGTCGAAGTAGACGAACTGATCAGCAAATTCATCGCAAAGTGCGATGAACCGGGACGTGCTCAGTGCTTATATTGCAAGGACATTGTGGACTATGGATCTCGGGGAAAGGGGGCACTCTTTGACCACGCGAAATCGGCTAGGCATCTAAGTAAAGTGAGTTTACGGAGAAGAATACTGGTTAATCCATTTGTAGGCCTATTTTTGTCTATAATCCAAAAGTGTGCAAGAATTTGATATATGTGTAAACTTGTGTACATAAATTTCACCAAATGTTACATTTTTATGAAAATATTTGCTAATAAATGTGAAATTTTGGTCAGGAGGATTTTGTTAGATTTTGACTCAAAATAGCAGGAATGTTCATAACTTTTATGGACAGAATTTCTAGGCGCAGTCAAGGCGTTGAGGGGTTCCGGTTTGGTGGCCGCGGGATTGGGTCTCTGCTTTTTGCAGATGATGTGGTCCTGGATCGGTTCGCAGCCGAGTGTGAAGCGGCCGGAATGAGAATCAGCACCTCCAAATCCGAGTCCATGGTTCTCTCCCGGAAAAGGGTGGAGTGCCATCTCCGGGTTGGGGAGGAGACCCTGCCCCAAGTGGAGGAGTTGAAGTTCCTAGGAGTCTTGTTCACGAGTGGGGGAAGAGTGGATCGTGAGATCGACAGGCGGATCGGTGCGGCGTCTTCAGTAATGCGGACGTTGTATCGATCCGTTGTGGTGAAGAAGGAGCTGAGCCGGAAGCCAAAGCTCTCAATTTACCGGTCGATCTACGTTCCCATCCTCACCTATGGTCATGAGTTTTGGGTCATGACCGAAAGGATAAGATCACGGGTACAAGCGGCCAAAATGAGTTTCCTCCGCCGTGTGGCGGGGCTCTCCCTTAGAGATAGGGTGAGAAGCTCTGTCATCCGGGAGGAACTCAAAGTAAAGCCGCTGCTCCTCCACATCGAGAGGAGCCAGATGAGGTGGTTCGGGCATCTGGTCAGGATGCCACCCAAACGCCTCCCGAGGGAGGTGTTTAGGGCACGTCCAACCGGTAGGAGGCCACGGGGAAGACCCAGGACACGTTGGGAAGACTATGTCTCCCGGCTGGCCTGGGAACGCCTGGGGATCCCCCGGGAAGAGCTAGACGAAGTGGCTGGGGAGAGGGAAGTCTGGGCTTCCCTGCTTAGGCTGCTGCCCCCGCGACCCGACCTCGGATAAGCGGAAGAAGATGGATGGATGGATGGATGGATGGGCATCCTAAGCTAATATAGATTTCAAAATTTTTCTGGGGGGGGGCATGCCCCAGACCCCCCTAGCAGGCGAGTGCACTAGCTGTTTTAGGATTAAAAAATTTTCCGCTGATTTTGTAAATCTTCATTCCCATCCCTGACTAAGGTTTTGATATCAACAGTAATATATGCAGGGGGGTTGGGTAAAAAAAATAAAGGCATCTCAGCAAGGACTTTACTGTAAATAAAACAACTTTCTAGAAATGTAAAAAAACAGCACAGTAAATTTTACAGTAAAAAAACGGTAGCTCAGTTGCCCGAATTTGACTGTGGTACCATTTTGATTTTAACGGTATCACACCATAGAGTATGCAGTTGTTTTTACTGTATAAAACAGGCAGCTCAGCCAGAATTTTACCATGAAAAAACATTTTTCTATTTCTTTTTTTAAAAAAAAGAGCAATTATTTTTACACAAAAATTCTGGCAACTGTGCTACCAGTTTTTTTTTTACTGTAAAACTGTGTTACTGTTTTGATTTTAACTGTACCACCTCATAAATGATGCAATTGTTTTTACTGTAGAAAAAACTTGCAGTTCAGCAAGAAGAATTTTTTTTAGCCCTGTAAAAAAACAACAGTAAATTGTACAGTAAAATTCTGGCTGAGCTGCTAGTTTTTGGCTGTAAAAAATGTGACACCGTTTTGATTTTAATGGTATCATACTATAAAATAAGCGGTTGTTTTTATTGTGAAAAAAAAAAAAAAAAAAAAATCTATCCATCCAGTCATCCATTTTTCTAGTCATGTAAAAAAAAAAAACACGGTAAATTTTGCAATAATATTCTAGCAACTCAGCTGCCATTTTTTTCTTCAAATGTAAAACTCTGGTATTGTTTTGATTTTAACGGTACAACAGAGAGAGAAAAATATTAAGTCGGCCAAGGCTGTACAGAAGATATCATGATCGATAACATTCAGTGATTATATAATAAGATTATACCAAAAATTCCCTTAATGCTATAAAATAATAGTGTTAATAATAAATATGCAATTTTTTTTTACTGTAAAAAAACGGCAGGTCAGTAAGAATTTAACTGTGGGGAAAAATGTTTTTTTAGTCATGTAAAAAAATGGTGTCAATTTTACAGTACTAGTATAGCTGCTAGTTTTTTATTGTAAAGAAACTGAACTGCCATTTTGATATTAACAGTAATACACTGTAAAATATACTGTTTTTACCGTGAAAAACTGGCAGCTCGGACGGAATTTTACTGGGAACATTTTTTTTAGTCATGTAAAAAAAAAAGCACAGTAAATTTTACAGTAAAATTCTGGCAACTGAGCTGCCAGTTTTTTTTACTGTAAAAACTGTGGTACCGTTATGATATTAACAGTAATACACCAAAACATGCAAATGTTCTTTTTGTAAAAAACTGGCAGCTCAGCAACAATTTTACCGTGAAAATTTTTTTTTTAAGTCATGTAAAAAAACTCTGTAAATTTTACAGTACAATTGTGGCTGAGCTTTGAGTGACATTATTTAACTTAATGTCACTTTATATTAGAAATGGCAACAGCAGAGGATGAATGCCCCATAACAAGAAGATAGAGAAAAAGAAGGAGCTTATCCACTACAATGGCTGACACGCGCACATTTTCAGGACTTATGCAGATCCCAAACACACATCCGCAGGTACCAGAGGGTAAGAAAAGTCGGTTTTGCATAATTTTGCAAAACAAAACGTCAGATAATGTCTGCTAATCGGTGGTATTTTGTGATCTTTATACACACACCATAATAATACCGTATGTTGAAGCACAGTACGTCTGACTATGGTATCCGACAATCCATTAAAGTCGTACAGAATTTTGAGTGCTGTGTGTAATGTTCTATATTCTCAGGGTAAAGTTTTGGTGTTCTTTACTGGCCTCCTCTTGCAGTCATCACGTATCTCTTATGTGTGACTGCCATCTACTGATCTCACTTGTACCATGTACCAAATAAAATAGCTTAAAGGTCGGTAGGTAAGCACAACCAGATTCCGTACATTAGGCGCACCGGGTCGTAAGGCGCATTGTCCCATTTTTTGAGAACATGGAAGTATTTTACGTGCGCCCTTTATAGTCAAAGGAATACGAATGTACAGTACTTTGCATTTTGAAGCTCTTCTTTTTTTCGGCAGTGGGCGTTCTCTGCCGAGGGACTGAGCGAGATGTGGAATGAAATGGTGAAGGACGAGGAGATCACGTTCAACGGTGAAGAGTCGACTCACCCAGGTACCCAGTGGTTGACGTCGTCACAGCACTGTGTGTGGATGTTAATGGATGTCCGATAATGGCTTTTTTGCTGATATTTCGATATTGTCCAACTGATAATTACTTATTCCGATATCATCCGTTACGATATATAAATACAGTTGTGGAATTAACATATTATTATGCCTAATTTTGTTGCGATGCCCCCGCTGGATGCATTCAACAATGTAGCAAGGTTTTCCAAAATAAGAGAACAACTTCAACTCAAGTTATGGAAAAAAGTCCCAACATGGCACTGCCATATTTTATTATTGAAGTCACAAAGTGCATTCTTTTTTTAACATGCCTCAAAACAGCAGTTTTGAATTTGGGACATGCTCTCCCTGAGATAATCCTGATACCCACTACAACCATGGGAAATACTATACTTTTACTTTCACAAAGTGCATTATTTATATATATATTTTAAACATGCCTCGAAACAACAGCTACAAAAACAGTGAAGGCACACAGCTTCAGTCCAGAGTACACTAGAGTAATAAAGTAAACAATAACATAGTCCTCCTTTAGTGCAAGACTGCCTGGCATACTGTATAACAGGGAATTATAAACTGGGCTCACATCCATCTTCCGCTTGTATTTATTGTGTATCTCCTTATGATTCTCGAAGAGGTGGGAGATCTAATTGCTCGTATTAAAGGAAGACGTCTTGGTTCCTCCTCGCATAACCAACTTTTTGCAGTCATTGCAAATTGCCAGTTTTTTTTATCCGTCAGAGACACTTTAAAATTATCCCAAATTGTAGACATGGTGTTGTTAGTCAGTCACCGAGCGAGCTCGGTTGTTGACCACGGCTACAGCACCGGCAACAACACACTGTTGTTGTTGTTGTTATGCTGCGCTCGCAGGGGTTTGATGAGTTCATCAAGCGTCGCCAGTGAACCTCTCATGCTGGAGTCGTCAACTCCTTTGTTGTGTGGGGGAGGGGGGAGAGGAGAAGGTTTGCTGACTAGGAGACGCAACTGCTCTGTACTGCTCCCAGTGGTAGAGTCCAAAAACAGAAGTCTTGCCTCGATCTTAACACGGCACATAGCTCCGCCCCTGTCTGAAGTCATGCCGCTTTTGCAGCAGGGATACAAAGAATTGCTTTTGCGACACCCAGTGGACATATTTAGAACAGCATTTTCTTTCATTCTAAAATTTCAGCATGTTTGTTCTAATCCCTCACACAAATACCTTGACATGTCTTCCTACTTACACTTTTAAAAGGTGTCTGTGGAGATGCCTGACCATATAAGGATTTCAGTAGTCGATACCTATGAATTTACACGATTCTCATTACCAGGGGTCCCCAAACTTTTTGACCCAGGGGCCGCATTGGGTTAAAATAATTTGGCCCGGGGCCGGGCTGTTTATGTATATATATGTGTATGTATATATATATATATATATATATATATATATATATATATATATTAGGGCTGCGAGTCTTTGAGTGTCCCACTATTCGATTCAATATCGATTCTTGGGGTCACGATTCGATAATACATCAATGTTTTCGATTCAACAACGATATTTTTCCGATTCAAAATTATTATGTATTCATTCAATACATAGGATTTCAGCAAGATCTACCCCAGTCTGCTGACATGCTAGGAGAGTAGTAGATTTAAAAAAAAAAGCTTTTATAATTATAAAGGACAATGTTTTATCAACTGATTGCAATAATGTAAATTTGTTTTAACTATTAAACAAACAAAAAATATGACTTATTTTATGTTTGGGAAAATATTGGACACATTGTGTTGTCAAGCTTACGAGATGCGATGCAAGTGTAAGAAACTGTGACACTATTGTTCTTTTTTTGTTTTTTATAAATGTCTAATGATAATGTCAATGAGGGATTTTTAATCACTGCTATGCTGAAATTATAACTAATATTGATACTGTTGTTGTTAATATTCATTTTGGTTTCACTACTTTTGGTTTGTTCTGTGTTGTGTTTGTGTCTCCTCTCAATTGCTCTGTTAATTGCAGTTCTGAGTGTTGCTGGGTCAGGTTTGGTTTTGGAATTGGATTGCATTGTTATGGTATTGCTGTGTATTGTTTTGTTGGATTGATTAAAAAAAAAAAAATAGATTTAAAGAAAAAATGAGAATCTGTTCTGAATCGCACAACAGATATCAATCGATTTTATTCCCACATCCCTAATATATATATATATATATATATATATATATATATATATATATATATATATATATATATATATATATATATACACACCGTATTTCCTTGAATAGCCGCCGGGGCGCTAATTAATTAAAAACCTCTTCTCACTCCTGTGCTTATTCAAAGCATGCGGTAAAAGTAAGCAGGCGCTAATAACTCTAAAACCTCTTTACACCCCTGCGCTTACCAAAGGCATGCAGTAAAAAATTGAGTGTGATAAAAAAAAAAAAATTAATAAAAAATTATTCTGCGTCGGCGGCCCGGTGGTTGGGGACCACTGCTCTACAACATGTCAACCCGCCCACTTTTAAACCATGCTGTCTGCGTGCCGGCCGGACGCATGCATTTTGCTGCTTCTCATACGAGATTGCAATGCATACTTGGTCAACAGCCATACCTTTTACACTGATGTTTGTGATGTAGGCAGCTTTAACACTCTTGCTGGTGCGTGAACCCACACCAAGCACATTTCGGGAGAGCATTGGCTCTGTGGCACATTATAAACGCAGCATAGGGATTACCCATAATACCGTGCATCCGTGACTATTGGCTATATTATGCACGCGATCCCAACTCCGCCCACCTCAACCAACGCACGGAGGGGGGGGGTTTGGTGCTAGCGGGTGTATGGTGTAGCCAGGAGTCGTGGGTGCATTCTGGGTAGGTGTTGTGTTGCGTTTGTGGTGTGTTGCAGGGCCGATGTTCTCCAGAAGTGTGTTTGTCATCGTTTAATGTGGGTTCGCGGAGTGTGGCGCGTATTGGTAGGAGTGTTGAAGTTGTTTTATATCACAACCATTAGTGTGATCTGTATGGCTGTGGAACAAGACCCCTGGTGTACACATAGTAAAAGCAGAATAAAACTTTTCCGCCATTTCGTAAAAGATGACAGGGGAAGCGTCATTCGTGGCGTCACGACTTTGGCCCGGTGGTAAAAGTAAGCATGCGCTTATTAATTTGAGGAGCGAGTTTGACCCGGCAGTAATTCAAGGCAGGCGAGTAATTCAAGGCAGGCGCATATTACATGCCCGTCGGCTATTCAAGGAAATACGGTATATATATATATATATATATATATATATATATATATATATATATATATATATATATGTCTTGATTGGATTATCCAGAGAATAGTGCTCGATACCGTGGTAGAGCGCAATATGTAGGTGTGGGAAAAAATCACAAGACTACTTCATCTCTGCAGAACTGTTTCATGAGGGGTTCCCTCAATCATCAGGAGATTTTAATGGAAGCATTCACATACCATGGTTTATATAGGGCACAGAGTGGGTGGGTACAAGCAGGCGTAGGGGCGTGGTGATTGGCTCATGTGTTACCTAGGAGGTGTTTCCGTCTGTGGCGGCATGTTGAAATGATTTCACTGCGCTTGTTGAGGGATGATAGATCTGGATGATATATAATAAACAGTTTCTCTTTTAAGCATAGGTTGCATCTTTTATTACCACTGTTGTAAGGTGTGCTGGATGCAAGAATTTGCCATGTTATTGAATATTCAACATTATTGTCTTTGAGGTTCCAAATGTGTTGGCTGAGTTCTGTAGAATTCCGCAAAGTCTGGTTTCTAAAGGAGGCGTTGTGATTATTCCATCTTGTTTTGAACGCTCCTTCGGTTAATCCTCCTGATGATTGAGGGAACCCCTCATGAAACAGTTCTGTAGAGATGAAGTAGTCTTGTGATTTTTTCCCACACCTACATATATATATATATATATATATATATATATATATATATATATATACACATAAGTATATGATATCACGTCATCGATTGGAAAATGTATTTTTAGATAATGTGATTTGCCTCAGCGACTAGGAGACTCCGAGAGTAACAAGCAACAAGCGGTAGAAAATGGATTAGAAAGGACAAATTTAAAAAAATATATATACACATATTTTTTTTAAACTTGGGACTTCTCGCGGGCTGATTTCGAACGCTGGTGAGCGTAGTTTGGGGACCCCTGCTCATTAGGGCTGCAACTAACAACTCATTTGATAATCGATTAATCTGTCGATTATTACTTTGATTAATAATCGGAAAAAAGAGACAAACTACATTTCTATCCTTTCCAGTATTTCATTGGGGGAAAAAAACAGCATACTGGCACCATGTTCTTTCAACTTGCAAATAAAACAAGGCAAATGTTACAAAAATGTTGCACCAATGTCATGCACAATAGCAATAATTCTGCTTGGGGGAATTTCAAACCTAGCTACTAGTAGTAGTCTTCAGTCATACAGTAAGAAGCAATTACACCTCTATTCAACTTAAATACCATAGATCAAATATATTTACCCCAGTAATATCATCAACACTTACCTGACTGGATCAAGTCCTTGTGCTCAAATACTAGTGTGGCCTCAATAGCCCTGCTGTAGTGTGTAGCATGCTGGGAATTATATGTGCATGTGATGGATTAAATGCACAGTCCTGGGTTGAAATTCTACTCAATTTGCATTAAATCATGTTGATTTAGATAATAATTATGTTGCAATATGTACCATCTTGCATTCAATGTTTATTCCTATTCATTTCCCATGAATTCCCATATATTCCCGGTAATTCCCATGGAAAGTTTCCAACTTTGAGTAGTCCCGGAATTTTGCAACCCTAATCACAACAGACATCCCAAATGACGACGAGAGAGTTGGAGTCGAGAAGCGGGACTATTAATTTATATATTAAAAAAACTAGTGGAAGATCGCGGAGGCATTCTCTTAGGTAGATTTTTCTTTTAGCTATTTAGACGACGTCCAGGAAATAATGATAAATGATTAATTTTTCACCCGAATCAAACCGTTCCTACTTTAAACGGTTCAACCTATTCGGGAATTCTCAGATTTCCCAGAATTCCAGGTTTTCTGGGACATTTTTCCCATTCAAAATGAATTGGCCATTTTTTAAACTTGCACCATTTCCACATTTTTCACCCGGTTCAAACCGTTCCAGCTTTAAACGGTTCAGCCTATCAGGAAATCGCGGGTTTTCCCATGACAAATTCTCAGATTTCCCAGAATTCCAGGTTTTCCGGCACACTTTTCCCATTCAAAATTAATTGGCCATTTTTCAAAATTAGACTTAGACAGACTTTAATGATCCACAAGGGAAATTGTTCAACACAGTAGCTTAGTTACAATGATGGAACGTGTAAGGATGGAAAGGACAATGCAGGTATAAATAGACTAGGTATAGCAATGTAAAACCCCCATTAAGCTCAAATCCCATGCCTGGAGAGGGTTCTGTACTGACAATAGAGGGGAAAAAAATCCTGTTTTGCGTCAAAGTATTGACCCTTTAGAGAGACCTATGCATGACACCTTGTCTGACCAACTTCCAGAAGACTGTCCGGGATGTTTCGGGAGCCAGAAGGACGAAGCCAACGACAAGGAGAAGAAGGATGAGGAGGAGGCGTCCACGCCCGTGCACCACTCCATCATCGAGACCTGGGACTGGGGGCGGCAGCCAGGTAAAAGCTTTATTTGATCACATGACCTGCCGTTTTCCAGTGGGCTGAACAAATTAAGAGGATGGAGCAATGATTGGAACACGGCTGTCTTTGGATGGCATGCATGAGAAAATGGGAAGAACAATTTATTTGACCTTAAATATAAGTGAAATGTGCAGTGAAGTGAAGTGCATTATATTTATATAGCGCTTTTCTCTCGTGACTCAAAGCGCCTTACATAGTGAAGCCCAATATCTAAGTTACATTTTTAAACCAGTGTGAGTGGCACTGGGAGCAGGTGGGTGAAGTGCCTTGCCCAAGGACACAACGGCAGTGACTAGGTTGGCAAAAGCGGGGTTTGAATCTGGAACCCACAAGTTGCTGACACGGCCACTCTACCAACCGAGCTATGCCGGTTTGGCACCGACCGAATCCCACCAGTCCGATGCACGTAAAATCCAACAATGCCCGGTTGCCGACTCATTTTCTGCACTCTGGGATCCCCCCAGCAGCACTGAGAGCAAACTCTGCCAAACTTGCTCTGGGTTGTGTAGCAATTTCCACTACCAACAAAGAAATTGACTCCAAAAAACGCTACAACGTAGGTAAAGTAAGACTGCACTTTTCCAATATTGCGCTAGATTGATGCTATTATACGTTGGCTTTGCTGTTGACATGCTACTGATTAGCATCAGCGATATTACATGGCGATCTCAACACCTCCAAATGTGTGAGTGAGTGAATTATATTTATATAGCGCTTTTCTCTAGTGACTCAAAGCGCTTTACTTAGTGAACCCCAATATCTAAGTTACGTTGTCAATGTAAACTACAACTAAGAAACAGCTGGCGTGTACTAAGTACAACACTTACAGTATCAACACTTTGTAGGGCACAACAAAAGACTGGATTCAGCAAAGACTGAACAGACTAGTCGACGCACCATAAACCACACACTACTGCCATCAAACGTCTTGGTATGACAACTGAGACGCAGAAGTGTGCTAATAAAACAGAGCTGGGCAAATATTTTGACTCGGGGGCACATTTAGAGAAAAAAAATTGTCTGAGGGGCCAATGTGTATGTGTGTATAAATTATATATACACATTGAGCTGTAAAAGTCTGCTGTACAGTATGGGTGTACACTAAAACCAAAGGTCACAATGTCCAATAGAACTGTAAAAAAATTTATGACGGACCACCTCAATAAAACGGAATGGAATTTTTTTTTTTTTTTACTGAATGGGGCACCCAAAGTGTCTATTAAAATAAAAAAAGTGGGATTTCCAATATTAACTATTAACAGTAAAACACTGAATATTAACAACATATGAACATCGCACTTCTTTTACTTCTCAGTCCCACTCTTCGATAGTTATCTTTTACAATCAAGAAAAACACAACAAAAATGCAAAATATGAATGCAAAGTGTAATAAACACCAACCGTATGATATATATGATAAATATATATATATATATATATGTATGTGTATATATATATATATATATATATATATATATATTAGGGGTGTGGGGAAAAATCGATTCCAATGCGAATCGCGATTCTCACGTTGTGCAATTCAGAATCGATTCTCTCTCTTTTTTTTTTTTTAAATCGATTTTTTTAATTTAATTTATTTTAATTTTTTTAATTAATCCAACAAAACAATACACAGCAATACCATAACAATGCAGTCCATTTCCAAGACCAAACCTGACCCAGCAACACTCAGAACTGCAAGACGTGTTGGTGGGACTGAAGAGGTATTACTTCCACTGATCCACAACATCCGCGGTCGAGGTCAGCAGAGCACCATCTGCACCATACACGGTGTTGACAGTGCACTGCTTCCCCTTCCTGAGGTGGCGTATGGTGGTCCAGAATCGCTTCGCAGCCATCCGGAAGTCGTTTTCCATGGCTTCCCCGAACTCCTCCCATGTCCGAGTTTTTGCCTCTGCGACCGCTGAAGCTGCACACCGCTTGGCCCGTCGGTACCTGTCCACTGCCTCCGGAGTCCTATGAGCCAAAAGAACCCGATAGGACTCCTTCTTCAGCTTGACGGCATCCCTCACTGCTGGTGTCCACCAAAGGGTTCTAGGATTACCGCCCCGACAGGCACCAACTACCTTGCGGCCACAGCTCCAATCAGCCGCCTCAACAATAGAGGTGCGGAACATGGTCCACTCGGACTCAATGTCCAGCACCTCCCTCGTGACATGTTCAAAGTTCTTCCGGAGGTGGGAATTGAAACTCTCTCTGACAGGAGACTCTGACAGACGTTCCCAGCAGACCCTCACAATGCGCTTGGGCCTGCCAGGTCTGTTTGGCATCCTCCCCCACCATCGCAGCCAACTCACCACCAGGTGGTGATCGGTAGAAAGCTCCGCCCCTCTCTTCACCCGAGTGTCCAAAACATGAGGCCGCAAATCCGATGACACAACTACAAAGTCGATCATGGAACTGCGGCCTAGGGTGTCCTGGTTCCAAGTGCACATATGGACACCTTTATGTTTGAAGATGGTGTTTGTTATGGACAATCCGTGACAAGCACAAAAGTCCAATAACGAAACACCACTCGGGTTTAGATCGGGGCGGCCATTCTTCCCAATCACGCCTCTCCAGGTTTCACTGTCGTTGCCAACATGAGCGTTGAAGTCCCCCAGTAGGACAAGGGAATCACCCGGGGGAGTACTTTCCAGTACTCCCTCGAGTGTACCCAAAAAGGGTGGTTACTCTGAACTGCTGTTTGGTGCGTAAGCACATACAACAGTCAGGACCCGTCCCCCCACCCGAAGGCGGAGGGAGGCTACCCTCTCGTCCACTGGGTTGAACTCCAACGTGCAGGCTTTGAGCCGGGAGGAAACAAGAATTGCTACCCCAGCCCGTCGCCTCTCACTGCCGGCAATGCCAGAGTGGAAGAGAGTCCAGTCCCTCTCGAGAGAACTGGTTCCGGAGCCCTTGCTGTGCGTCGAGGTGAGTCCGACTATATCCAGCCGGAACTTCTCTCCCTCGCGCACGAGCTCAGGCTCCTCCCCCCCCCAGTGAGGTGACGTTCCACATCCCAAGGGCTAGCGTCTGTAGCCGAGGATCGGACCGCCAAGTGCCCTGCCTTCGGCTGCCGCCCAGCTCACAATACCTCTATGGCCCCTCCTATGAGTGGTGAGCCCATTGGAGGGATGACCCACGTTGCCTCTTCGGGCTGTGCCCGGCCGGGCCCCATGGGGACAGGCCCGGCCACCAGGCGCTCGCCATCGTGCCCCAACTTTGGGCCCGGCTCCAGAGTGGGACCCCGGTGACCCGCGTCCGGGCGAGGGAAATCTGAGTCCATTATGTTGTAATTCCATAGAAGTCTTCGAGCTTCTCTTTGTCTGATCCCTCACCTAGGACCTGTTTGTCTTGGGAGACCCTACCAGGGGGCATAAAGCCCCTGGACAACATTGGGACACGCAAACTACTCTAACACAGTAAGGTGGCAGCTCAGAGAGGAGTATATATATATATATATGTATATATATATATGTGTATGTATGTATATATATATAAATGTGTATGTATGTATGTGTATATACATATATATATGTATGTATGTGTATATATATATGTATATGTATGTATGTGTATATATATATGTATATGTTTGTGTGTGTATATATATATATATATATATATATATATATGTATGTGTATGTATATAAATGTGTGTGTGTGTGTGTATATATATATGTGTGTGTGTATGTATATATTTTTATGTATGTGGATATATGTTTGTTTTTTTTACTGAATGGGACACCCAAAATGTACGTGAAAACAGAGAAAGTGGCATTTACAATATTAGCTATGAACAGTAAAACACTGAATATTAACAACATATGAAGATCGATCCTCCATAGACATCTTTTACAATCAAGCAAGACACAACAAAAATGTAACAAACAGCAAAATATGAATGCAAAGTGGAATCAACACCTACAATATGATATATTATCTTTTTTATGCAGAAATTTGTTGTAAAAAATTGGGCTGGCTGCTCTGAAAACAAACCCCGTCCTCTCTGTTTTTTTCCTGGTCTGAGCTGCTGTGACGTAGATTACCGTAATAACTCCCATAACACCCAAAAGCGCAGATTTCAACCATTGAAATGCTTTCTATCGTTCAAGACTTAGTCATTTAAAAACAGCCGTGCACATCATAATGGCAAATACAGTTTTGATGTTAAAAGTTTAAAAAAAATTATGTCGAATGTAGCCCGTAGGCTGTATTTTTCCCAGGTCTACAATAAAACGAGATATAAACAACTGGACAGCAGTTGCCATAATCGGATCATTGAAATATTAATATTTGTTAACACACAAACTTACTGAAAATTGGTAGCGTTGTGTACTGTTACTGATACCCGGGAACCTTATAGGTTCAGATGGGAAGGGTAGCCATCACTAGCAGCAACAAAACCAATGTGATAATAGTGCTGATACGTCATTTTCCACAACAACAAGGAGGGGCAACATTTTATAGCGCATGCAAAGCTCCATAAGGGTGCTGGAAGCTGACCACTTGTCATACTTCAGCTGCGGCTACTAACATCTTGTGGAATTAATAAAACACACATTAGGGGGTTGCCTACAGCCACAGCTGAAAATAGCTCCAAGTTAAGACCAGGTCACCTCTCTGGGTCCACTGAAGAGGTTATGAAGTCCCCCTTTCATATTTTCTAGTATTTCTATGCAGTTATTTCTCAGTGTGTGTGTTGTTGTTGCTTTGCTACACAATCTTGTCGCTCCCTCACCCTGCCTCTCTCTTTGCCTCCTACATAACTCCTTTTCACGGTGACATATTGTTGGGTCTTTCACCCGAAAGCGCCGTCACTGCCGGGTGGGTCGCTGCTATGCGGCAACAAGATAAGCTCCAGGGTGACGGTGAGGGGCGTGGGTGGGGGCAAGAGACAGGAAATGGCTTCACCAGGATTGCAAGTGGATGAGCGCTGTGCTGCGCACTTCCTGTCAGGTTCTTTGAATCACATGTTCCCCGCATTTACCTTTAATCTCCTTTTCCACTCTAACAGGGTGGCTGACGTGCAGCTAGTTTTTAACACATTCTACAAATACCGTTAGAAAAAAAAAGAAAGAAGAAGAGACAAACTTTCATTGTTCACTCTAGTAACACAAAGCTGCCATATAGGATGTTTTTTTTCTTTAACCTTCGTCTTGTGTTAGGGTCGGCACCGACCCGTTTTAGTTTTTAAATGCATAAAAACACCACATACATTTTATTTTTTTGCATCAAAGCTTTTTGACTTTGTCAGGAACCTCTTTGTCAACAAAATAAAACATTTTAATTTTTTTCACTAAATTATAAAATGCTCTGGTAGAAATCATGCCCTTGGTGTTGTTAGGGTCGGTTTCGACCCAGTTATAAAAATAAGATGATAAAGCAATGATTAGAGCCAAAACTGAACACACTGACAGCCAGCTCCTCTCCCAATCATGTGAGCTTTAGTGGATTCTCATTTTACCTTGTTATCCAGTACAAAAACAAACAAAAGACGGACACTAAAAGTGTCACTTTTTGCCACTCTGATTTTGTTTTTTATTAGTTTTGGAACTATTAATCTATTTCTCTTGGTTTCATTTGCTTAATTGGTTGTTGTTTGTTTGATGTTGGATTTCTGTTGCTGAAAAAAATACTTTTTAGCCTTTTTCTTGAAGTAAATATATATGGGCCGAAATAGACCCGTAACACCATAGATGTTACTATAGTTAAAATTCTTAAAATGAAAAAATAAATAAAACACATTTATTTAAGAGATGTGTTCTAATACCCCGTAGTAATAGTTAGGTAACACAACAACCTTTTTTTTATGTATATGATTCTCTTGAGGTTCGTAATAATAATGGATTAGATTTATATCGCGCTTTTCTATTGTTATATACTCAAAGCGCTCACAGAGAAGTGGGAACCCATCATTCATTCACACCTGGTGGTGTTAAGCTACATCTGTAGCCACAGCTGCCCTGGGGTAGACTGACGGAAGCGTGGCTGCCAGTTTGCGCCCACGGCCCCTCCGACCACCACGAATCATTCATTCATCATTCATTCACCGGTGTGAGCGGCACCGGGGCTAAAGGGTGAAGTGTCCTGCCCAAGGACACAACGGCAGCGACATTGATATCAATAGGTGGGAAGCGAACCTGCAACCCTCAGGTTTCTGGCACGGCCGCTCTACCTACTACGCCAGGGGCGCTCACACTTTTTCTGCAGGCGAGCTACTTTTCAATTGACCAAGTCGAGGAGATCTACCTCATTCCTATTTATAATTTATATTTATTTATTTATGAAAGATACATTTTTGTTAACAAGTTAATGGTGTTTAATGATAATACAAGCATGTTTAACACACATAGATTCCTTTCTTTCATGAAGACAAGAATATAAGTTGGTGTATTACCTGATTCTGATGACTTGCATTGATTGGAATTAGACAGTAATGATGATAACGTCCGCATTTTCAAATGGAGGAAAATAAAAAGTCCTCCTTTCTGTCCAATACCACATGAAAGTGGTTGGATTTGGCATCTCATTTGTCCAACTTGCATACTGGTTTTTAAACACTTTGTTATGAGAGTAGCATATGTGTGTGGCCCTTTAATGTCTGGCAGCAGGTGAGTGACGTCAGTGAGTGTGCGGGTGGGCAAGCAAGTGAGAAAGCGGTCGCTGAGGGCGGGGGAGAAATACATTGGCATCAAACTCCGTAGCTGGCTAGCTTGTGCACGCTAGCTTTCTGAGACTCTTATTTTGTTAGCACAGGCAGGATGAAACAGGTCTTTTATGGTGAAGACTGGAACTGTGCAGTCGGTCTTTAGAGTTTTGACAGTAGGTACGGAGTCTCTAGAAATAAAATGTGTTTCTCTGCGTCCGCCCTGTTAGTGATTTTTTTCTTAAATATGAGCTGGCAGCAGCCAGCGTCATCTCACAAGATCCTCGGGTGCCGAGAATGTCAAACAACTGACGAAAGTGAAGTCTTGGTATGATTGATGATTGCTCATTTTTATGTCTATTTTTTAATGCCTGGCTTGAGATCGACCGACACACCCTCCGAGATCGACCAGTCGATCGCGATCGACGTAATGGGCACCCCTGGTCTACGCCATGCAGCTATATTGATGCATGCTTGGTTGTGATTTAAAGTCATATCCAACAACTTTTTACTGCCAACTGAGTTTTGTATTTTTTTAATGATTTCTGCTGGTGGTGTGACTCCAGATTTTTTTTCAACGCAAAAAATGTGCCTTGGCTCAAAAAAGGTTGAAGAACACTACTCTAAAGCAGGGGTTTCAAACTCTGGCCCGCCGTGTAATTTCATTGGTCCTTGAGGCAATATCAACTCAACATTAGAAATGGCCTGCCGGTGTTATACAATGAGTACCAGTATGCCCTACAACTCCAGTGGCCCGTAACCTTTTCATGAACTTTATACTTGTTTATATTTCCGGCCTCATGTAATTGATGAGCTATGGATCGGACAACATGCTCACTTTGCCGTCTTTGGTACTGGACTGCACACACTTCATCAGCTGCCGTGAAGCTTAAGTCGTTTCCAGAGCTGCTATTTCGGCCGTGGTGTTGCTCGTGACCTGATATGATACGATATGATATGATGATGTATCACAACAACACCCGCTGCTCAAGGGGAAGCGCTACATGTGCTTTCATGTTAGGCTCCAAGAGTGCCTAATAATTTGTGCAGGGTACACTGCAAAAAGTCAGTGTTTAAAAACAAAGAAAAAACAAAACAAAAATTAGGGGTATTTTATTTGAACTAAGCAAAATGATCTGCCAATAGAACAAGAAAATTTGGCTAGTCAAGACTCTCCAAAACAAGTAAAATTAGCTAACCTCAATGAACCCAAAAATATAGAGCTCACAAAGCTCTCTTAGTGTTGTTAATGTAGCATGATGTCAGAATGCTATGTTAGCATGTTGCTCACAAAGCTATGCTAGAGTTACTAACCTAGCATGATGTCAGACTGCTATGTTAGCATGTAGCTCACATAGCTATGCTAGTGTTGTTAATGTAGCATGATGTCAGATTGCTATGTTAGCATGTTGCTCACAAAGCTATGCTAGAGTTACTAACCTAGCATGATGTCAGACTGCTATGTTAGCATGTTGCTCACAAAGCTATGCTAGAGTTACTAACCTAGCATGATGTCAGAACGCTATGTTAGCATGTTGCTCACAAAGCTATGCTAGAGTTACTAACCTAGCATGATGTCGGACTGCTATGTTAGCATGTAGCTCACATAGCTATGCTAGTGTTGCTAATGTAGCTTGATGTCAGACTGCTATGTTAGCATGTCACTCACAAAGCCCTGCTAGTGTTGCTAAGCTTGCATGATCTCATAATGCTATGTTAATATGTAGCTCACATAGCTATGCTAGTGTTGTTAACCTTGCATGATGTAAAATGTATTATTAGCATGTAACTCAAATCGCTATGCTAGTCTGGCTAACCTAACTTGATGTTAAAATGCTATGTTAGCATATAGTTTACGTAGTTATGTTAGTGTTTCTAATCTAGCATGATGTTAAAATGCTATGTAAGCATGTAGCTCAAATAGCAATGCTAGTGTTACATACCGGGTTTGATGTTTATATTTCCTGTTAGCATGTAGCTCACATTGCTATTGTTTTTAACCCAGCAGGATGTTAGAGTATTACGTTAGCATGTAGCTCACATAGCTATGTTAGTGTTACTCACCTAGCATGATGCCAAAATGCTATGTTAAATTGTAGCTCTCATAGCTATTTTAATGTTACTAACCTAGCATGATGTCAAAATGTAATTTTAGCATGTAGCGCACATAGCTATGCTAGTGTTACTAACCTAGCATGATGTCAAAATGCTGTGTTAGCATGTAGCTCATATAGCTTTGCTAGTGTTACCAATGTAGCAT
The DNA here is from genome assembly GCF_033978795.1 of Nerophis ophidion. Classification (NCBI taxonomy): domain Eukaryota; kingdom Metazoa; phylum Chordata; class Actinopteri; order Syngnathiformes; family Syngnathidae; genus Nerophis; species Nerophis ophidion. The sequence goes on along the minus strand of NC_084636.1, from coordinate 31,814,336 downwards.
GATGTCAGAATGCTGTGTTAGCATGTCGCTCATAAAGCTCTGCTAGTGTTACTAACCTAGCACGATGTCAAAATGTAATGTTAGCATGCAGCTCACATAGCTATGCTAGTGTTACTAACCTAGCGTGATGTCAAAATGCTATGTTAGCATGTAGCTCACATAGCTCTGCTATTGTTGCTAATATAGCATGATATCAGAATGCAATTTTAGCATGTCGCTCACAAAGCTCTACTAGTGTGGCTAACCTGGCATGATCTCATAATGCTATGTTAGCATGTAGCTCACTTAGCTATGCTAGTATTACTAGCCTAGCATTATGTCAAAATGCTATGTTAGCATGTAGCTCACATAGCTATGCTAGTGTTACTAACCTAGCATGATGTCAAAATGCTAAGTTAACATGTAGCTCACATTGTTCTGCTAGTGTTACTAACCTAGCATGATGTCAACATGCTATGTTAGTGTTGTTACCCTACCATGATGTAAAATGTAATGTTAGCATGTAACTCAAATTGCTATGCTAGTCTAGTTTGATATTAAAATGCTATGTTAGCATGTAGGTCACATAGTTATGTTAGTGTTTCTAATCTAGCATGATGAAAAAATGCTATGTAAGCATGTACCTCAAATAGCAATGCTAGTGTTACTAACCTGGTACGATGTTTAGATTTCATGTTAGCATGTAGCTCACATTGCTATTGTTGTTGTTCTAGCAGGATGTTAAAATATTAAGTTAGCATGTAGCTCACAAAACTATGTTAGTGTTACTAACCTAGCATGATGTCAAAATGCTATGTTAACATGTAGCTCCCATAGCTATGCTAGTGTATTACTAACCTAGCATGATCTCATAATGCTATGTTAGCATGTAGCTCACATAGCTCTGCTAGTTTTGCTACTGTAGCATGATGTCAGAATGCTATTTTAGCATATCGCTCGCAAAGCTCTACTAGTGTTGCTAACCTGGCATGTTCTCATAATGCTATGTTAGCATGTAGCTCACATAGCTATGCTAGTGTTGCTAACATAGCATGATGTCAGATTGCTATGTTAGCATGCAGCTCACATAGCTATGCTAGTGTTGCTAACGTAGCATTATGTCTGAATGCTATGTTAGCATGTAGCTCACATAGCTCTGCTAGTTTTGCTACTGTAGCATGATGTCAGAATGCTATTTTAGCATATCGCTCGCAAAGCTCTACTAGTGTTGCTAACGTAGCATGATGTCAGAGTGCTATGTTAGCATGTAGCTCACAGCTATGCTAGTGTTGCTAACGTAGCATGATGTCAGAATGCTATGTTAGCATGCAGCTCACATAGCTATGCTAGTATTGCTAACGTAGCATGATGTCAGAATGCTATGTCAGCATGTAGCTCACATAGCTATGCTAGTGTTGCTAACGTAGCATGATGTCAGAATGCTATGTTAGCATGTAGCTCACATAGCTATGCTAGTGTTGCTAACGTAGCATGATGTCAGAATGCTATGTTAGCATGCAGCTCACATAGCTATGCTAGTGTTGCTAACGTAGCATGATGTCAGAATGCTATGTTAGCATGCAGCTCACATAGCTATGCTAGTGTTGCTAACGTAGCATGATGTCAGAATGCTATGTTAGCATGTCGCTCACAAAGCTATGCCGCTAACATGCTGGTGACGGTGGTGGTGTGTGCAGACGAGAAGGAGCTGAAGGACTGCCTGATGGTGCTAGTTGACGACCAGCAGAAGCTCTCGTCCCAGATGGCCAAAAGCACGTTGTCTGCGCGACGCCTGTGCCAACGTCTGGTCATCCTGGAGCGCTACCTCATCTCTCTGAGCTACAGCATGATGGAGAAGGAGAAGGTCTACTGGAAGTTCCCCGTCAACTCACCGCGGCCCGCCACCGACAACAAAAGGTACTTCATCCATCCATCCATCCATCCATTTACTACCGCTTATTCCATTTCGGGGTCACGGGAGGCGCTGGCGCCTATCTCAGCTACAATCGGGCGGAAGGCGGGGTACACCCTGGACAAGTCGCCACCTCATCACAGGGCCAACACAGATAGACAGACAACATTCACACTCACATTCACACACTAGGGCCAATTTAGTGTTGCCAATCAACCTATCCATTATCTGGAATAAAAGGACAATATAACATATATCCATAATTGTGGATACATATGAAAAAGTGCAATATATTTATCTGTTCAGTAATCTATTTACTTATATCTGCACCTCATTGCTTTTTTTTTATCCTGCACTACCATGAGCTATTGACCAAATTTCGTTCTTATCTGTACTGTGAAGTTCTTTCTTTTCTTAGTTTATTTCGTACATGACATACATACAACATTATACATCAGTTAAATTCATCATTTCGCAATACACAATACATCATGTCCGAAAAGGAGTAGGAAGAAGCAAAGCTTATTTAATCCTACCACTTTTCCACTTATGTGCGCCCACAATATATACAATTATTCACTGACCTTCTTTAAAGCAAAATAGCAAAATGACATCTATGAGTGATTAACACAGCAGTTTTCTAACATGTACTTAATTATTTCAGTCATTATTAACATACTAAGATGAAAAATATCTTATTTTCAATAAGTTTGAAAGTGTTTCTCATAATACTTCTTCTTTGTACTTTGTAAGCACTATTAATTCAAACATCCTCTTAAACTGGCTCATATCAGTACAATGTTTAACTTCTTTACTTAATCCATTCCATCATTTAATTCCACATACTGATATGCTAAAAGTTTTAAGTGTTGTACGGGCATACAAATGTTTTAAGTTAGATTTTCCTCTAAGGTTATATTTCTCCTCTTTAGTTGAGAAGAATTGTTGTACATTCTTTGGTAGCAGGTTATAATTTACTTTGTACATCAATTTAGCTGTTTTATCAAGTCATCGAGCTTTAATATTTTTGACTCAATAAATAAAGGGTGTGTATGTTCTCTATATCCAACATTGTGTATTATTCTAATCGATCTTTTTTGTAACACAGTCAACAAATGTAGCGCACATTTGTAGTTGTTTCCCCATATTTCTGCACAATAACTCAGATATGGTAACACTAGCGAGCAGTAGAGAGTTCAAATTTGAATGGCAATAAAAAGGAAGTCTAAGTCCAAAGTCTAATTATTATTTAGGACATGACGGGAGTGTGTTGACTTGCTGCTGAATGTGGTTTTCTTTTCTTCTCAGTCCACGTCCTGACAGCAAGAGTGTGGAAGGGTTGGCCAGAGTGGGCTCCAGGGCGGCGCTCTCATTTGCCTTTGCCTTCCTGCGTCGGGCTTGGAGGTCAGGTAGGAGAACCTCACAGTTCTGCAGCTGTCATGGTCAACTTTTCACTTGAAATCAAGGCGCGCAACTAATTTGTGTATTTTCAATTAATTTATTTTTAAAATACTAGGAAAAAATATACAAAAGTGGAATAAAAGAGCAGTGAAAGTTGCAATGTTGACACTAATAACTAGAGATTTCCGATAAATGCTTTAAAATGTAATATCGGAAATGATCGGTATCGGTTTCAAAAAAGTAAAATGTATGACTTTTTATAACGCCTGTACAGAGTGGTACATAGACGTAGGGATAAGTACAGAGCGGCAATAAATCTTAAAGGCACTGCCTTTGCGTGCCGGCCCAATCACATAATATCTACGGCTTTTCACACAGATAAGCCGTAGATAGCTTATATGTGTGAATATATATATATATATATATATATATATATATATATATATGTATATATATACACACATTGGCAACACTAAATTGGCCCTAGTGTGTGAATGTGAGTGTAAATGTTGTCTGTCTGTCTGTGTTGGCCCTGCGATGAAGTGGCGACTTGTCCAGGGTGTACACTGCCTTCCGCCCGATTGTAGCTGAGATAGGCGCCAGCGCCCCCCGCGACCCCAAAAGGGAATAAGCGGTAGAACATGGATGGATGGATATATATGTGACTATTAATATTATACACAATATTACTTATTATATTATATATAATATTAATTATTATAGGGCTTCACGGTGGCAGAGGGGTTAGTGCGTCTGCCTCACAATACGAAGTTCCTGCAGTCCTGGGTTCAAATCCAGGCTCGGGATCTTTCTGTGTGGAGTTTGCATGTTCTCCCCGTGAATGCGTGGGTTCCCTCCGGGTACTCCGGCTTCCTCCTACCTCCAAAGACATGCACCTGGTGATAGGTTGATTGGCAACACTAAATTGGCCCTAGTGTGTGAATGTGAGTGTGAATGTTGTCCGTCTATCTGTGTTGGCCCTGCGATGAGGTGGCGACTTGTCCAGGGTGTACCCCGCCTTCCGCCCGATTGGAGCTGAGATAGGCGCCAGCGCCCCCCGCGACCCCAAAAGGGAATAAGCGGTAGAAAATGGATGGATGGATTAATTATTATATTATATATAATATTAATTATTATATTATATATAATATTACTTATTATAATATATTTAATATTACTTAATTATTTCACATCAAAGATTCCACTTCGGAAATGTTCTATTTTTTTGTTTTTTACAATAAATCAACGTTTTCTTTAACAAAAAGTGCATGAAAAGTTAAATCCATCAATGAAATTAAACGTAATATCTGAATAAATAATTAACATATGACTTATTTTGAACATTTTTGACTGAGGCCCATCCAGTTCCCTGAGACAAAAAAAGCCCTAAAGGGTTAAAAAAAAAAGTAAATAAAAAAAGACTTTAAAGTGAAGTGAATTATATTTATATAGCACTTTTCTCTAGTGACTCAAAGCGCTTTACATAGTGAAACCCAATATCTAAGTTACATTTAAACCAGTGTGGGTGGCACTGGGAGCAGGTGGGTAAAGTGTCTTGCCCAAGGACACAACGGCAGTGACTAGGATGGCGGAAGCGGGAATCGAATATAGTATTGGTTTTGAAAATGAAAATGATCAATATGTTAAAGTTAAAGTACCAATGATTGTCTCACACACACACACTAGGTGTGGTGGAATTTGTCCTCTGCATTTGACCCATCCCCTTGATCACCCCCTGGGAAGTGATCACACCCGGGAATCATTTATGGTGATTTAACCCCCAATTCCAACCCTTGATGCTGAGTCCCAAGCAGGGAGGCAATGGGTCCCATTTTTTTTTTTATAGTCTTTGGTATGGCCCAGCATGTTTAAATGTTTTTGTGTGTGTGAGGCTTCTCTCAAGCAGAAGGTGTTGTTGTTTTGTGTAGGAGATGACGCAGACCTTTGCAGTGAACTCCTCCAGGAGTCTCTGGATGCTCTCCGGGCCCTGCCAGAGGCCACCCTGTTCGATGAGGGCACCGTGTCCTCGGTCTGGCTGGAGGTGGTTGAGAGGGCCACCAAGTTCCTCAGGTGAGCCGCGGGTTCCTGTTGAGCTCCACTCGCTTAGGCTCTGTTGTAACTTAGCATGTGACACATGCTTACTTTAGCTTTAATCAATCAATCAATCAATGTTCATTTATATAGCCCCAAATCACAAATGTCTCAAAGGACTGCACAAATCATTACGACTACAACATCCTCGGAAGAACCCACAAAAGGGCAAGGAAAACTCACACCCAGTGGGCAGGGAGAATTCACATCCAGTGGGACGCCAGTGACAATGCTGACTATGAGAAACCTTGGAGAGGACCTCAGATGTGGGCAACCCCCCCCTCCCCCCTCTAGGGGACCGAAAGCAATGGATGTCGAGCGGGTCTAACATGATACTGTGAAAGTTCAATCCATAGTGGCTCCAACACAGCCGCGAGAGTTCAGTTCAAAGCGGATCCAAGACAGCAGCAAGAGTCCCGTCCACAGGAGACCATCTCAAGCGGAGGCGGGTCAGCAGCGTAGAGATGTCCCCAATCGATACAGGCGAGCGGTCCATCCTGGGTCCCGACGAGCGGTCCATCCTGGGTCTCGACTCTGGACAGCCAGTACTTCATCCATGGTCATCGGACCGGACCCCCTCCACAAGGGAGGGGGGGACATAGGAGAAAGAAAAGAAGCGGCAGATCAACTGGTCTAAAAAGGAGGTCTATTTAAAGGCTAGCGTATACAGATGAGTTTTAAGGTGAGACTTAAATGCTTCTACTGAGGTAGCATCTCGAACTGTTACCGGGAGGACATTCCAGAGTACTGGAGCCCGAACGGAAAACGCTCTATAGCCCGCAGACTTTTTTTGGGCTCTAGGAATCACTAATAAGCCGGAGTCTTTTGAACGCAGATTTCTTGCCGGGACATATGGTACAATACAATCGGCAAGATAGGCTGGAGCTAGACCGTGTAGTATTTTATACGTAATTAATAAAACCTTAAAGTCACATCTTAAGTGCACAGGAAGCCAGTGCAGGTGAGCCAGTACAGGCGTAATGTGATCAAACTTTCTTGTTCTTGTCAAAAGTCTACCATGCTAACGTTTTGAGCTAGTTTTTACTACCATTTACACGTGTGTGTGTGGGGGGGTGTATATATTTTCAAGTATTTCTTATATATATATATATATATATATATATATATATATATATATATATATATATATATATATATATACTCCATTCATGAATGAGTATATCCGTTCGGCCACCGTGTTCAATGGAGAAGTCTGATCTGCAAAATTTGCAGGCAGCATACCACTTCCCCTTCGAGCTGTCCGGGTTGAACTGAAATAATTTTTTCCAATCATTTTGGAACTTGCAGGCCTACTTCTTCTTCTTACTCGTCGTGGACATGTCTCTTCTTCGCTCTTCTGCTTGGTCTCTGTTATGTTTTTGGACATTACTACTTGCCGTAGTTTTGAAGCAATGCATGATGGGAATCCGGATGTTGCGTGTCCGTGTATTAACGGGCCGGCTGGAATAAACACATGCTGAGAAAAGCTCCGTGCCTGCCTACTTTATGGGTTATAGATAAAGCTATGGATAACGGAGACATATATGTGCAGTTGTGCACTGAGATCCAAAAGGTGTAGGTCAGGGGGGCCCATTACGTGGATCGCGATCGACTGGTCGATCTCGGAGGGTGTGTCAGTCGATCTCAAGCCAGGCATTAAAAAATAGACATAAAAATGAGCAATCATCAATCATACCAAGACTTCACTTTCGTCAGTTGTTTGACATTCTCGGCACCCGAGGATCTTGTGAGATGACGCTGCCTGCTGCGAGCTCATATTTAAGAAAAAAATCACTAACAGGGCGGACGCAGAGAAACACATTTTATTTCTAGAGACTCCGTACCTACTGTCAAAACTCTAAAGACCGACTGCACAGTTCCTGTCTTCACCATAAAAGACCTGTTTCATCCTGCCTGTGCTAACAAAATAAGAGTCTCAGAAAGCTAGCGTGCACAAGCGAGCAAGCTACGGAGTTTGATGCCAATGTATTTCTCCCCGCTTTCTCACTTGCTTGCCCACCCGCACACTCACTGACGTCACTCACCTGCTGCCAGACATTAAAGGGCCACACACATAGAGGTGGGGCAAGTGATCCGGTGGGGGGTGGAGTAGGGGCGGCCAGACGCCTTCCCGGCCTGAGTCTGGCGGTGGAGGTATGTGGAGGGGGGCGTAGCCTGCGGGCCTGTCGCTGAACGGTGTGTGCCAGGACCGGCCTCGAAGACATCGACAGTTCCGGTGACCTTGGACCCCAACACAGGCTCAGCATGTCTGACTGTGTCTGCTGACCTGTCCACTGTGTCGGTGTGTGATGAACAGCCTCTTCCAGACAACACAGATAGATGTGTCAACCCACAGGGCATCTGGGCTTCAGTGGGATTCAGCTCTGGGAGCCATTTGTGGGAGGTGGAAGTCGGAGAAAACAGTCACTGGTCTTTAGGGGTGGCCAGTGACAGTATCGGTAGGAAAGACTTGTGGAGACTGGATGACAACCCTGGTGAACCAAGTGGTGATGTGTGGACAGTGTCCTTCTACTCTGGTTTGTATCACGCTTCTCCCGGCCACAGTTCACCTCTGACACTCAAGAGAAGACCATCCAGAATCAGACTACAGTTGTTAGACTGGGAGAAAAAAAAAAAAAAAAAAGGGCCACACACATATGCTACTCTCATAACAAAGTGTTTAAAAACGAGTATGCAAGTTGGACAAATGAGATGCCAAATCCAACCACTTTCATGTGGTATTGGACAGAAAGGAGGACTTTTTTTTTTCCTCCATTTGAAAATGCGGACGTTATCAGCACCACTGTCTAATTCCAATCAATGCAAGTCATCAGAATCAGGTAATACACCAACTTATATTCTTGTCTTCATGAAAGAAAGGAATCTATTTGTGTTAAACATGCTTGTATTATCATTAAACACCATTAACTTGTTAACAAAAATGTCTCTTTCATAAATAAATAAATAAAAATTATAAATAGGAATGAGGTAGATCTCCTCGACTTGGTCAATTGAAAAGTAGCTCACCTGCAGAAAAAGTGTGAGCGCCCCCGGTGTAGATGTTATGTGACTGGGTTGGCACGGGTGGAAATCGGGAGACATTTGGGAGAATGGTTGCCCCGGGAGATTTTCGGGAGGGTCACTGAAATTCGAGAGTCTTCCGGGAAAATCGGGAGGGTTGGCATGTACTGTTACACCCATTCACGGATTCGGACACTCTGCACCATCTTCAAAGTCTGGCGACCACGTCCAGGGTACAGAAAGCAGTTCCGTCAACATGTCTGCGTCTCACGTGTCCTGTGTCCCTTCCCCAGTGAAATCCATGGAAACGCCAGCACCAAGGGAAACATTCCCCTCCAGGACCAGCACCTGGCCCTGGCCATCCTGCTGGAGCTGGCCGTGCAGAGAGGCACACTCAGGTAGCGCCGACAGCAGACCCTTCTTCAGGTTAACCACAGCTTCCCCCTCGCTCACATTTGTCCCTCACGCCTTTTTCAGTCAGCTGCTGTCGGCCATCCTGCTGCTGCTGCGCCTGTGGGAGAGCGGCACCAGAGAGATGGACAATGAGCGTTCCACGCAGGGAACCAGCGCGCCTCTGCTGCCCCTTTTGCAGCGCTTCAAGAACATACACAGCAGCAAGGAGGAGCCTGTCCTCGAGGAAGAACTGGAGGTTAGTGGCTGCACATTGAGGTCGCTTCATTAGAGTACTTTCCGGACTATAGAGCGCTCTGGGATATAAGCCACACTTGGGCTGGGCAATATGGCCTTTTTTTAATATCTCGATATTTTTAGGCCATGTCACGATACACCATATATATCTCCATATTTTGCCTTAGCCTTGAATGAACACTTGATGCATATAATCACAGCAGTGTGATGATTCTATGTGTCTACATTAAAACATTCTTCTTCATACTGCATTAATATATGCTACTTTTAAACTTTCATGCAGAGAGGGAAATCACAACTAAGTCAATTTATCAAAAGTGTATTTATTAAACAGTGGCACAAACATTCATGTCATTTCCAAAACCGAAAGTGCAAGATTGTCTGAGACATTTTAAAACAAGCTTTTGGTGCACTTTTGTGCATGATGTCACTAAGATGACATATCAAAGCAACACTCAATCAATCAATCAATCGTTTACTTATATAGCCCTAAATCACTAGTGTCTCAAAGGGCTGCACAAACCACAACACAAACCACTACGACATCCTCGGTAGGCCCACATAAGGGCAAGGAAAACTCACACTCAGTGGGGACGTCGGTGATAATGATGACTATGAGAACCTTGGAGAGGAGGAAAGCAATGGATGTCACTAAATTAAAGTGCACTTTTTGTACAGAACGCCACTACAATAGTTTAAAACAAATAAAGTGCACATTTGTGCATGATGTCACTCAAGATATTTCAATAGCTGTAAAATAAAAATGAGCTGCATGATAGGTTCCTGCGGACGTTATCTCCTTCTGTTGTTGACTTTTTTTTTTTTATACGGTGGCTTCACGGTGGCAGAGGGGTTAGTGCGTCTGCCTCACAATACGAAGGTCCTGCAGTCCTGGGTTCAAATCCAGGCTCGGGATCTTTCTGTGTGGAGTTTGCATGTTCTCCCCGTGAATGCGTGGGTTCCCTCCGGGTACTCCGGCTTCCTCCCACTTCCAAAGACATGCACCTGGGGATAGGTTGATTGGCAACACTAAATTGGCCCTAATGTGAGTGTGAATGTTGTCTGTCTATCTGTGTTGGCCCTGGGATGAGGTGGCGACTTGTCCAGGGTGTACCCCACCTTCCGCCCGATTGTAGCTGAGATAGGCGCCAGCGACCCCGAAAGGGAATAAGCGGTAGAAAATGGATGGATGGATGGTGTTGATCTGGAAATTTTGTGGGTTTGGCACCGGCCGGAGATGTTGACATGCAGAGTTTCATCCATCCATCCATCCATTTACTACCGCTTATTCCCTTTGGAGTCGCGGGGGGCGCTGGGGCCTATCTCAGCTACAATCGGGCAGAAGGCGGGGTACACCCTGGACAAGTCGCCACCTCATCGCAGGGCTAACACAGATTTCAAGCACTCTTCATTCTCTAGCGGGTGACTTTTCAAATGACGCTACGTTAGCAGTTCTGCTACTTTTCGTAGCAACGCTTTTGCCGCATAAATGTTGAACATATTCCCGCTTGAAGCCAAACCACCGCCGGACGATGGACCCCGTGCTGTTATTTTGAGAATTATTTCTTCCTTCATTTGTTACCAGATTCGCACCTTCTTTTTCTCGTATTACCACTCGCACCGCATCCTTAGTATCACAGCTAACGTTACCTTGTCGCTACCTGTCTGCTCCGCATGAGCTTGTGACGTTGCACACGTCACGCTGTGTAAGGTGCGCTTGGTTTACGTGTCTGTGAGAAGGACAGACAAGAAAGAGTGGGAAACGCATGCAGTGTAATGCCCACAGCTAAAAGCAACTGCGTGAGAACGTATACTCGAATATTACGATATAGTCATTTTCTATATCGCACAGAGACAAACCCACGAAATATCGAGTGTATCGATATATGGCCCGGCCCTAAGCCACCCACACACCCAATACATTTCAGGAAAAAAAACATGTTTTCCATGTATTATCTGCACCAGACTATAAGCTGCAGATATGCGTTGTGAAATGAGTTATAAATATTTTATAAATGTTTATTTACATCCCTTAATTGTTTCCAAATGCTGTCTGTAGCACGGCAGTAAAACGGCTGATTAAACAAAACAGAAGTCATCGTCATGGACCCACTGGCTGTGCAAGGTAGCGCTTCAGTTAGCTAGACAGCCCCTCCCGGGACCCCAAAAGGGACAAGCGGTAGAAAATGGATGGACTTAATAAGAGTCAGGGCGTTGAGGGGATCTGGTTTAATGGCTGCAGGATTAGGTATCAGTTTTTTTGCAGATAATGTGGTCCTGAAGGCTTTATCTGGCCAGGATTTTGGACTCACTATGGACTGGATTTTCCCGATATTATGCTAGACCCACTCCACGTCCATTGCACCGGTCTCCCTAGAGGGGAGGTGGGATCACCCACATCTGGGGTCCTCGCCAAAGTTTCTCATTGTCATCCCACTGGGTTGAGTTTTTCCTTGCCCTGGTGTGGGATCTGAACCGAGGATGTCCTTGTGGCTTGTGCAGCCCTTTGAGACACTTGTGATTTAGGGCTATATAAATAAACATTGATTGATTGATTGATATTTAGCTCTCACTGGATCCGTTCGCAGCCGAGTGTGAAGCGACTGGGATGAGAATCACCACCTCCAAATCCGAGTCCATGGTTCTTGCCCCGAAAAGGGTTGAGTGCCATCTCCGGGTTGGGGAGGAGACCCTGCCCCAAGTGGAGGAGTTCAAGTACCTAGGAGTCTTGTTCACGAGTGAGGGAAGAGTGGATCGTGAGGTCGACAGGCGGATCGGTGCGGCGTCTTCAGTAATGCGGACGCTGCATCGATCCGTTGTGGTGAAGAAGGAGCTGAGCCGGAAGGCAAAGCTCTCAATTTACCGGTCGATCTACGTTTTCATCCTCACCTATGGTCATGAGCTTTGGGTTATGACTGAAAGGACAAGATCACGGGTACCTATCTCTTCCTTAGAGATAGGGTGAGAAGCTCTGTCATCCGGGTGGAGCTCAAAGTAAGGCCGCTGTTCCACCACATGGAAAGGAACCAGACGAGGTGGTTCGGGCATCTGGTCAGGATGCCACCCGAACGCCTCCCTAGGGAAGTGTTTAGGGCACGTCCGACCAGTAGGAGGCCACGTGGAAGACCCAGGACACGTTGGGTAGACTATGTCTCCCGGCTGGCCTGGGAATGCCTCGGGATCCCCAGGGAAGAGCTGGACCATGTGGCTGGGGAGAGGGAAGTCTAGGCTTCCCTGCTTAGGCTGCTGCCCCCGCGACCCGACCTCAGATAAGTGAAAGAAGATGGAGGAATGGATGGATGGACTTAATAAGAGGAGTGGTCCACTCCCTGCTAGTTTTCCAATCAGATAAACAGGCTTAATAACTCCACATTGATGTTTTGGTGAATTTATTGAGGAATTTGTGAAACTGAAACAATACAAAAAGAATGCTATGCTAAGTTAATAATACTAACAGACACTCACAAAGGTGTTGGTAGCTAATGCTAACAATGTTAGCGGCATTACATTATGATAACACGTACAGACATGCATGAAAGCACTCCTGCAGACATCACACTCGGGACGGTTAGTAAGTAAGAATTGTTTTAGTTATTTTGTAAAACTTACAAACGTTGCCTGAAGGGATGAATGAAGAATTCATGCAGGTAGAAACGCTATGGATGGCTAGAAGACAGAACTTTCGGTTTAAAGCTCTAATCAGCAGGCAGCACTTACAGGCATTCACCCAGAAGCACATTTTTTGTTTTTATCACGTTCCATAAAACCTTATTACTCTTAAACATAATTAAAACGTCACTTAAAGGCCTACTGAAGGCCACTACTACCGACCACGCAGTCTGATAGTTTATATATCAATGATGAAATATTAACATTGCAACACATGCCAATACGGCCTTTTTAGTTTAATAAATTGCAATTTTAAATTTCCCGCAAAGTGTCGCGTTGAAAACATCGTGGTTTTGATTACGCGTGCATTTGACGTCACGGGTTGTAGCGGGCGTTATTTTCCAGTCCGATCTAAGCTAAAAGTAGTCTGCTTTAATTGCATAATTACACAGTATTCTGGACATCTGTGTTGCTGAATCTTTTGCTATTTGTTCAATTAATAATGGAGAAGTCAAAGTAGAAAGATGGAGGCGGGAAGCTTAAATTTAGCATTTAGCCACAAAAACACAGCCGGTGTTTCCTTGTTTAAAATTCCCGAAGATGAAGCTTTACTATGGATCAGAGCAGTCAAGCGAACATGGATCCCGACTACATGTCAACCGGCAGTTTTCGGTGAGAAAATCAATCAATCAATCAATGTTTACTTATATAGCCCTAAATCACTAGTGTCTCAAAGGGCTGCACAAACCACTACGACATCCTCGGTAGGCCCACATAAGGGCAAGGAAAACTCACACCCAGTGGGACATCGGTGACAATAATGACCCAGTGGGACGTCGGTGACAATGATGACTATGAGAACCTTGGAGAGGTGGAAAGCAATGGATGTCGAGCGGGTCTAACATGATACTGTGAAAGTTCAATCCATAATGGATCCAACCCAGTCGCGAGAGTCCAGTCCAAAGCGGATCCAACACAGCAGCGAGAGTCCCGTTCACAGCGGAGCCAGCAGGAAACCATCCTAAGCGGAGGCGGATCAGCAGCGCAGAGATGTCCCCAGCCGATACACAGGCGAGCAGTACATTTTTTGTGGTAATAAGTCGCCTCTTACCGGAGACATCAGCGGAGCTTCCGTCCTGCAGCTGCCGTGACTTCCCTCAGAGACTCTGGCGTCAACACACTCGTGGCCACACCCCTCCGACTTTCACATACTATTTAATCTCACTAAAATACTAGCAACACAATAGGCAGATAAGGGATTTTCCAGAATTATCCTAGTAAATGTGTCTAATAACATCTGAATCGCTCCCACTGCAATCACCATTTTTTAAAACTTTTTTTTCTAGTCCTTCACTGTAAATTTCCTCATCCACGAATCTTTCATCCTCGCTCAAATTAATGGGGAAATTGTCGCTTTCTCGTTCCGAATCGCTCCAGCTGCTGTTGGCTATGATTGTGAACAATGTGAGGATGTGAGGAGCCCTACAACCCGTGACGTCACGCGCACATCGTCTGCTACTTCCGGTAAAGGCAAGGCTTTTTTATTAGCGGGCAAAAGTTGCGAACCTTATCGTCGATGTTCTCTACTAAGTCCTTTCAGCAAAAATATGGGAATATCGCGAAATGATCAAGTATGACACATAGAATGGACCTGGTATCCCCGTTTGAATAAGAATATCTCATTTCAGTAGGCCTTTAAGTATATACTGTGGCACCATTAATAACACACAGTCATCTTTGATAACGATCCATTTGTGGGTTGATGACTATGGTCTGCAGATTCTCTCAGCACCTCTGAGTCCAAACGAGAGTTTCCTGCGCTACCTGACGCTGCCCCAGGACAACGACCTGGCCATCGATCTTCGCCAGACGGCCGTGGTGATCTTGGCCCACTTGGACCGCTTGGCTTGCCCTCGCAGCCCCCCGCAGCTCAACTCCCCTTCCACGCACAAGGTAGCTAAATGACGTATGCCAAGGAATAGACATCGGACAATATTTGGCATTTTGGAGTGTACAGGTGCTGTTCATATTATTAGAATATCATGAAAAAGATGATTTATTTCAGTAATTATATTCAGAACGTGAAGCTTACATATTATATCAATTCATTACACACATAGTGATATATTTAAAATGTTTATTTCTTTAAATTTTGATGATTAGTACTGACAATTACTGAAAATTCCAAATTCAGTATCTCAGAAAATTAGAGTATTAGTTACGACTAGTACCAAAAAATATTTTTTAGAAATGTGGGCCAACTGAAAAGTATGAAGATGGAAAGTTTCAGCATGTACGGCAATCAATACTTAGTTGCAGCTCCTTTTGCCTGAATTGCTGCAGCAATACGGCGTGGCATGGAGTCCACCAGTCTGTTGCACTCCTCAGGTGTTATGAGAGCCCAGCTTGCTTTAATAGTGGCCTTCAGCTCTTCAGCATTGTTGGCTCTGGCATCTCGCATCTTCCGCTTCACAATACCCCATAGGTTTTTTATGGGGTTAAGGTCAGGTGAGTTTGCAGGCCAATCAAGAACAGGGATGGTCCTTAAACCAGGTACTGGTAGATTTGGCACTGTGTGCAGGTGCCAAGTCATGTTGGGAAATGAAATCTTCACCTCCATAAAATTGGTCCGCGGCAGGCAGCATAAAGTGTACTAAAACTTCCTGGTAGACTACTGCATTGACCCTCGACCTCAGGAAACACAGTGGACCAACACCAGCAGATGACATGGCACCCCAGACCATTACCGATTGTGGAAATTTGACACTGGACTTCAGGCAACGTGGATTATGTGCCTTTCCTGTCTTCCTCCAGACTCTGGGACCTTGATATCCAAAGGAGATACAAAATTTACTTTCATCTGAAAACATAACTTTGGACCACTCAGCAGCAGTCCAGTTCTTTTTGTCTTGAGCCCAGGCGAGACACTTTTGAAGTTGTCTCTTATTCAAGAGTGGCTTTACACAAGGAATGCGACAGCTGAAGCCCATATCTTGCATACGTCGGTGCGTGGTGGTTCTAGAAGCACTGACTCCAGCTGCAGTCCACTCTTTGTGGAACTCCCACACATTTTTGAATCGGTTTTGTTTGACAATCCTCTCCAGGGCGTGGTTATCCCTCTTGCTTGTACACTTTTTTCGACCACATCTTTGTCTTCCCTTCGCCTCTCTATTAATGTGCTTGGAAACAGAGCTCTGGGAACATCCAACCTCTTTGGCAATGACCTTTTGTGTCTTGCCCTCCTTCTTTAAAGTATCAATGATCATCTTTTGGACAGTTGTCAAGTCAGCAGTCTTCCCCATGATTGTGTGTCATACAGAATCAAAACGAGAGACCATTTTAAAGGGTTTTCCAGGTGTTTTGAGTTAGTTAGCTCATTAGAGTGTGGCATCAGGTGTCTTCAATATCTGACCTTTTCACCACATTCTAATTTTCTGAGATGTTGAATTTAGGGTTTTCATTGGTTGTCAGCTATAATCATCTCCTTTTTGGCAAAAAACACTTGAAATGTATCAGTCTGTTTGGAATGAATGTATACATTCTACAAGTTTGACTTTCTAAATGGAATTAATGAAATAAATCAACTTTTTCATGATATTCTAATAATATGACCAGCACCTGTATTAGTTACGACTCCAACAGAAGTACATCAGCAAATACAATATATTCACACAGTATTTGGTATTTAAAAAAATATTGCAAATATTGAAGTACAAAACCCAACACCAGTGAAGTTGGCACGTTGTGTAAATGGTAAATAAAAACAGAATACAATGATTTGCTAATCCCTTTCAACTGATATTCAATTGAATAGGACAAGATATTTAATGTTTAAAACTGAGAAACATATATACCGGTGCAAATGTGGGTTATCGGCCTCCTTGACTTGTAACAATGGGCATCGGCCGGAGTCGAAAAGTCTCCAAAGGACTGCACCTTCTGCCTTGTGTTTCAGGGGAACATGCAGGAGGTGATTGCCTGCGGCCTCCTGGGCTGGAAGCTGTACGCCAACATCAACGGACCGATCCAGTGCAAAGCCCTGGCCAGCGTGGGAGTCACTCAGATTGTGTGCTCGGAAAAAGGCTTTCTCATCCTGTCCAACACCGGCGCTGTTTATGCCCAAAACTACAAGAGCACAACCCTGGTGAGGACACACTCTGGCTGCACGCCTCTTGTATGTTTCTTCTCATATCTACCTTTATTCAGACAAACAAAGACAGTTTGACGCTCTCTTTTTGAGTCGCTTGAGTTTGGTTTTGCCGGCAGGCGCCCATGCTGATCTACGGCCTGAGCTCCAGGAAGATCAGCAAGCTGGCGTCACATCCGGAAGGCCAGCATTACTTGGCCTTGTCGTCCAACGGGGAGGTTTTCTCCTGGGGCTGCGGCGACGGCGGACGCCTCGGACACGGCGACACCAAGTATGTGACACTCTCCGATGACATTGTAGATGCTCTTCAGATTTATGTAACGAATACGTAGCATATATATATATATATATATATATATATATATATATATATATATATATATATATATATATATATATATATATATATATATATATATATATATATATATATATATATATATATATATATATATATATATATATATACATATATATATATATATATATATATACATATATATATATATATACATATGCTAAGGGGACAGAACGATTGATCCGTGTTAAGGAAAGAATGAATGGGGCCATGTATCGTGACATTTTGAGCAAAAACCTCCTTCCATCAATTAGAGCTTTGAATGGTTGACCAAATACTTATTTTCCACCATAATTTACAAATAAATTATCAAAAATTCCTGGATTTTTTTTTCACATTCTGTCTTTCACAGTTGAAGTGTACCTATGAGGAAAATTACAGACATTTGTCATCATTTTAAGTGGGAGAACTTGCACAATCGGTGGCATCCCAAGAACACCACACCTACTGTGAAGCATGGGGGTGGAAACATCACGCTTTGGGGCTGTTTTTCTGCTAAGGGGACAGAACGATTGATCCGTGTTAAGGAAAGAATGAATGGGGCCATGTATCGTGACATTTTGAGCAAAAACCTCCTTCCATCAATTAGAGCTTTGAATGGTTGACCAAATACTTATTTTCCACCATAATTTACAAATAAATTATCAAAAATTCCTGGATTTTTTTTTCACATTCTGTCTTTCACAGTTGAAGTGTACCTATGATGAAAATTACAGACCTCTGTCATCATTTTAAGTGGGAGAACTTGCACAATCGGTGGCATCCCAAGAACACCACACCTACTGTGAAGCATGGGGGTGGAAACATCACGCTTTGGGGCTGTTTTTCTGCTAAGGGGACAGGACGATTGATCCGTGTTAAAGAAAGAATGAATGGGGCCATGTATCGTGACATTTTGAGCAAAAACCTCCTTCCATCAATTAGAGCTTTGAATGGTTGACCAAATACTTATTTTCCACCATAATTTACAAATAAATTATCAAAAATTCCTAGATTTTTTTTCACATTCTGTCTTTCACAGTTGAAGTGTACCTATGATGAAAATTACAGACCTCTGTCATCATTTTAAGTGGGAGAACTTGCAGAATCGGTGGCTGACTAAATACTTTTTTGCCCCACTGTATATGTATGTGTGTGTATGTGTGTGTGTGTGTGTGTGTGTGTGTGTATATGTGTATATACTATATATATATATGTGTGTGTGTGTGTATGTATATATGTCTATATACTGTGTGTATGTATATATAGATATATTTATATATATTATACATGTATATAAATAGATTAAAATTGGTGTAGAAAACATTGCTCCAAAGCATTCACACAATAATTAGATATTTTTCCGTAGAATCCACACAATGAAACGGTAAAGCATGTAAACATTTGTATATGTATTTTTTATTAATGTGTTATAAAGATCAGCATGTTGACATTTATGTTTACATACTTTCCAGCTACCTGGAAGAGCCCACAATGGTCGCTGCCTTCAACGGGAAGCAGGCAGGAAAACAAGTGGTGCACGTAGCGTGCGGGAGCACATACAGCGCCGCCGTCACCGCCGACGGCGAGCTCTACACGTGGGGGCGGGGCAACTACGGTCGCCTGGGCCACGGTAAGCAGCAGCGGTCCGGCTGCGACGCTCCGCTCCCGGCCCTAAAGCAAGCCTTCTTACCTGTAGGCTCCAGCGAGGACCAGACCACGCCCCTGCTGGTGACGGCGCTGAAAGGACTGAAGGTGGTGGACGTGGCGTGCGGGAGCGGTGACGCCCAGACGCTCGCCGTCACAGAAAACGGTTGGGATCCTTTTTTGAAGGAGTCGTGTAAAAAGGACCACGTTGACGTCTTTTTCCATGACGCAGGTCAAGTGTGGTCCTGGGGAGACGGCGACTACGGGAAACTGGGCCGAGGGGGCAGCGATGGATGTAAGACGCCCAAGCTGGTGGAGAAGCTGCAGGACCTGGACGTGGTCAAGGTGTGCTGCGGGAGCCAGTTCTCCTTGGCGCTCACCAAGGACGGGCAGGTGTACACGTGGGGGAAGGGCGACAACCAGCGCCTCGGACACGGCTCCGACGAGCACGTCCGCTATCCCAAATTGTTGGACAGTCTGCAGGGTGAGTTTGACTTTTGACCCAAGCCAAGTGATGCTCTCATGTTTAGGAGCCTTTATAACAGAGGTGTCCAAAAAGTCAAAGTATGCAGGGCCTTTTTTTTTTTTTGTCAGGAAAAAGGTTAAAAAAGGACAGAGGAGGTCTGGGTCAGTTTTTGCCTCATCCCTTACTTACAGCGTAAGTGAAGAATGACCTGACAAGTCTAAAAGAGATGATACATTATCTGCTCACAGATACCACCTGATTGTTGTTTGACCAGCTCGTCCTGGATAAACGAACCAACCACCACTGCTTCAGTCACACGCAGGATTCTCGCAGGAATGAAGGAAAAACTAACCCAGACCCACTGTATATATTTTTAAATGACAAAACTTTGTCCGTTTTTGTTTTACAGCTGACAAAGTATATTCTGCCCTCCCTGAATGTGGGTATTTAGTTCGTCAGATAGGTAAACAGTTCTTCCATTTAGCTGCGAAAAAACTTCCAGGTTGTTAATTGAGCCTTCAAATGAAATTACAGTACAGCCAAGCACATTAAATAAAGTACATTAATGCACATGAAATGCCAAAACATGTAAAAGATTGTGTCAAATCAGCACACAAACAAGCAACTGAAACTATACAGTAAAAAAAGTAGTCCTTATCCTGCTAGTTTCATGCTAACATACCATGTATTTTGCCATTGACAGGCTAACAAACATTAGCATCTCCATCTCGATCTTTTTAAACTGTTGCAAACGTCCATAGAATGACATTTTGAGGGAATTTTTTTGAAAACGGCATATGTTGAATTACTTAAAATAGAATAGAAAGTACTTTATTGATCCCTGGAGGAAATTCAGCACCAGTTCCCTCAAAATAAACAATAGACACTTAGGTATTTTTTACATGTGAATAATATAAATACAGTCTATTATACAGCATTATTCACATGTGAATAATATAAATACAGTCTATTACACAGCATTATTCACATGTGAATAATATAAATACAGTCTATTATACAGCATTATTCAGATGTGAATAATATAAATACAGTCTATTACACAGCATTATTCACATATGAATAATATAAATACAGTCTTATACAGCATTATTCACATGTGAATAATATAAATACAGTCTATTATACAGCATTAATACAAATACAGTCTATTATACAGCATTATTCACATGTGAATTATATAAATACAGTCTATTATACAGCATTATTCACAAGTCAATAATAAAAATACAGTCTATTATACAGCATTAATATAAATACAGTCTTTTACAGCATTATTCACATGTGAATAACAAATAGTCTATTATACAACATTATTCACATGTGAATAACATACATACAGTCTATTATACAGCATTATTCACATGTGAATAATATAAATACAGTCTATTACACAGCATTATTCACATGTGAATTATATAAATACAGTCTTATACAGCATTATTCACATGTGAATAATATAAATACAGTCTATTATACAGCATTAATATAAATACAGTCTATTATACAGCATTATTCACATGTGAATTATATAAATACAGTCTATTATACAGCATTATTCACATGTCAATAATAAAAATACAGTCTATTATACAGCATTAATATAAATAGTCTTTTACAGCTTAATTCACATGTAAATAACAAATACAGTCTATTATACAACATTATTCACATGTGAATAACATAAATACAGTCTATTATACAGCATTATTCACATGTGAATAATATAAATACAGTCTATTATACAGCATTATTCACATGCGAATTATATAAATAGTCTATTATACAGCATTATTCACATGTCAATAATATAAATACAGTCTATTATGCAGCATTAATATAAATACAGTCTATTATACAGCATTATTCACACGTGAATAACATAAATACAGTCTATTATACAGCATTATTCACATGTGAATAATATAAATACAGTCTATTATACAGCATTATTCACATGTGAATAACATAAATACAGTCCATTATACAGCATTAATATAAATACAGTCTATTATACAGCATTATTCACATGTGAATAATATAAATACAGTCTATTATACAGCATTATTCACATGTCAATAATATAAATACAGTCTATTATACAGCATTATTCACATGTGAATAACATAAATACAGTCTATTATACATTCAAGTACAGTCAAAAAGGAACACATGCATTATACAGTCTGATGGCTGTCGGTATACAGGCATACCCGTATATTCTCCAAAGTCTGTGGAAGTGAAGTTATGCCTGCTGACTTTGTACTAGCTAGCCTGCTACATTGAATAGTGACTGGCTTCGGAAGCACGTTGCTCCAAACTCGAACTCTCAAACAAAAATGTTGAACGCCATGCGAAAAACTGCCATGACGGGGCGGTACAAAGTATATTAATTATCAGTTATCAGTATCGTTTCAGATTTTTCACAATACATCTCATACTTTCCACTCACTGGTGTATTGTTTTTTGTCCGACAAGGAGGTCCTGATCTGTAGTCTGTCTATATTGTAGCAGGTGCCACACTCTGAAAAGTCAAGTATCCGGGGGCCATTTGGATATTTTTTATTTTGTAAAAAGAAAAAGGTTAAAAACAAATATATATATATATATATATACACACACACACATATATAGATACACATATATATTTATATATATATATATATATATATATATATATATATATTAAAAGACAAAACATAGTGTCAGATTTGTATAATAAGCGACTAGGTATATTATTAAACATTTTATTTTTTCGCACATTTTTACTGTTGTTTTTTCTCACATTTTTACTGTTGTTTTTTCCCTGTAAGACGAATAATAAAAAAAATAACACGATTGTGTGACCATAGACACCTTCTAAGTAGACGCAGCATGGAGCGCTACTGCCTACTTGCGCTGACGAGACGCAGGGCCGCCATCTTGGAGTGGTGATCCGCTACACTCAGTGCAATTCATTTGGCAGGAGCAATGAACTGTCAGCACATTTAATTCATCTTACCTTACTGAATACCACCGATTTTCACGTGTTTTTTTTTTGTCATACGTGTAGCTATGATAAAGGACACATGTTTTGGCGTGTTTTATTATTCATAGTTTGCTTAAGAGTAATAGAATATTCTTATATGCTATAAGTGACCAGACATCCGACATCAATACTGGGAATATAATCCTTTAGAAGGGGAAAAAAACGACCAGCTACTTTTAGATTGAAGAAACAATTTAGGTTATATAAACATGCGTATATCCTACATAAACAATGTATGAATACATTAGATATCTATATATCTTATGGACCTATAGACTGTATCTCTGTTGCTGCAGCAGCAGAGAGTTTATTCTGTCTTGACATTTTATATTGATATGTTGTATTACATTCTTCCCTTAAATGACACAATCTGGACTGTGGTCCTAACTTTTACCCTTGTTAGCTTTTACAATCTTTATCTTCATCCATTATTTCAACTTTATGTGACTCAATTATGACATTTTTAAATGTGATTAATTTCAATGACATGGTCATACTCTTGTTAGCGGCTATGATATCAGTACTATTGAAGATCTTTGCTCCTTCTCCACTCTGTGGTAATATTCTTTTCACAAAATACAACCAATAGTATGTTAATGTTAAATCTTGTGAAAAGGGATTCCCCCAATTCCTATTTTCAACAGTCCGCTCATTTAAGCAGGAAAACGCTGAACACCATCTTTGTTTTCTACCTGTCAACTGTCAGTTTAGGCTGCTTGCCAGCTCCTCATCACCACTTCAAGATGGCGGCGGAATTTGTCACGTCACCGCAGCCAATACTGCGTCCACCTATAAGATGTCTGTGTGTCACACACTTAACGATGTTTAATATTGTTGTCATTTTTAAAGTAACTAATTCATAAGTTCAAATTATTTTATTGAACTAACTAAACTTTGTTTATATTTTTTATTTATTTTTTTATTTTGACAGCTTCTAATTTTTTAAAACATGCGTGTCTAAACTTTCTCAGTGTGCGGCTATCATTTGAAAAAAAAAATATTCAAAAAAATGCTAAAAACAGATATTTTATATATTGAAAAATTGTGTTATAGGTACCAAGTATATTATTATTAATTATTAATTAGAAAATGTCAGCGTCTTGTCTTTACATTCCAATTTTCTTTCTTTTTTTTTCTCAACTTTTTTTCTCAACAAAACTGGGCCATTTTAACTTCACGAGAGGACTGGGCAATAAATACATTTTACTGGTGAACTCAATGCCATCCATCCATTTTCTACCGCTTATTCCCTTTTTTGGGGTTGCGGGGGGCGCTGGCGCCTATCTCAGCTACAATCGGGCGGAAGGCGGGGTACACCCTGGACAAGTCGCCACCTCATCGCAGGGCCAACACAGATGGACAGACAACATTCACACTCACATTCACACACTAGGGCCAATTTAGTGTTGCCAATCAACCTATCCCCAGGTGCATGTCTTTGGAGGTGGGAGGAAGCCGGAGTACCCGGAGGGAACCCACGCATTCACGGGGAGAACATGCAAACTCCACACAGAAAGATCCCGAGCCTGGATTTGAACCCAGGACTGCAGGAACTTCGTATTGTGAGGCAGACGCACTAACCCCTCTTCCACCGTGAAGCTAATTCATAAGTTCAAATAATTTTATTGAACTCACTAAACTTTGTTTATATTTTTGTTTTATTTTTTTATTTTGACAGCTTCTAATTTTTTAAATCATGCGTGTCTAAACTTTCTCAGTGTGCGGCTATCATTTAAAAAAAAAAATTATTCAAAAAAATGCTAAAAACAGATATTTTCTATATTGAAAAATTGTGTTATAGGTGACCAAGTATATTATTATTAATTATTCATTAGAAAATGTCAGCGTTTTGTCTTTACATTCCAATTTTCTTTCTT
>NC_084636.1:31737655-31785155 GCF_033978795.1 Nerophis ophidion | reverse complement strand
AACATAAAACAGTCACGATGTGGGAACAAATGAATGACAAAATAAAGAGAGTTTGTTGCAGTACTAGTTAGAAAAAGTATGAATGAGAATAAGTATGAGTGAGGTCAAAAAACTGTGTGGCTCGATTCCACCGCACCTGACAGCAATTACCCATGACACCTTGCGTCCAAAACCCCCATCCATCCATTTTCTACCGCTTATTCCCTTTCGGGGTCGCGGGGGGCGCTGGCGCCTATCTCAGCTACAATCGGGCGGAAGGCAGGGTACACCCTGGACAAGTCGCCACCTCATCGCAGGGCCAACACAGATAGACAGACAACATTCACACTCACATTCACACACTAGGGCCAATTTAGTGTTGCCAATCAACCTATCCCCAGGTGCATGTCTTTGGAAGTGGGAGGAAGCCGGAGTACCCGGAGGGAACCCACGCATTCACGGGGAGAACATGCAAACTCCACACAGAACCCCCCTTACCACACAAATCCTTCTGCCATATATGCACTTAAAACAGTTACGTCATCAAATCATTTTGACAAATGTAATAATTACACCTAAAGTGAGATTTATATAATTACTCTAAGCATTCAATATATACATTTTCTTATCATGCAAATAAAGTAAATAATCCCCTTTTGGCTGAATAAACATAAAGCACCTTCCATAAAATGTAAAATAACTTAAACAGTATTTAGGCTCCTACATCACTCTTCAAATCAAGACTCAAAACACACCTATTCCCGACTGCTTATTCACTGTAATCATCTTATCTTATCTATTTTTGTTGTTGTCATTTTTATCCAATTTGATTTTATTATTTTGATTTTGTACGGTGTCCTTGAGTGCCCAGAAAAGCGCCTTATAAGTAAAATGTATTATCATTATTAACACTGTTCA
Organism: Nerophis ophidion; assembly: GCF_033978795.1. Taxonomy (NCBI): domain Eukaryota; kingdom Metazoa; phylum Chordata; class Actinopteri; order Syngnathiformes; family Syngnathidae; genus Nerophis; species Nerophis ophidion. Next base: position 31,784,258 of record NC_084636.1, on the reverse strand, counting down.
CTTTACACGGCCTCACTGTTCACAGATTTTTTTGTGTGTATAATTTTTTACAGCGTCACATGCTTTTTGTTTTTACAGCGTATGAATGCGCATTGTGTTCTGTGTCCTCATTCGCTGAGGGACTGTAGACTAGGGCTGGGCAATATGGCCTTTTATTAATATCTCAATATTTTTGGGCCGTGTCACACTACACGATATATATCTGGATATTTTGCCTTAGCCTTGAATGAACACCTGATGCATATAATCACAGCAGTATGATGATTCTATGTGTCTACATTAAAACATTCTTTTTCATACTGCATTAATATATGCTACTTTTAAACTTTCATGCAGAGAGGGAAATCACAACTAAATCATTTGACCAAAACTGTATTTATTAAACAGTTATTAAGCAGTGGCACAAACAGTCATGTCATTTCAAAACAGAAAGTGCAAGATTGTCAGAGACATTTTAAAACAAGCCATTAGTACACTTTTGTGCAGGATGTCACCAAGATGACATATCAAAACAACATGAAATTAAAGTGCACTTTTTATACAGAACGCCACTACAATAGTTCAAAACAAATAAAGTGCACTTTAGTGCATGATGTCACACAAGATATTTCAATAACTGTCAAATAAAAATGAGCTGCATAATAGGAAATTTAAACAGTGTATGTCCTTCGTTCTGTGGTAGGTTCCTGCGGACGTTATCTCCTTCTGTTGTTGATTTTTTTTTTTCATACAATGTTGATCTGGAAATTGTTGCTTCTGCACCGAACGGAGATGTTGACATGCGGAGTTTCAAGCACTGTTCATTCTATAGCAGGTGACTTTTCAAATGATGCTACAAATTAGCAGTGGTGTTACTTTATGTAGCAACGCTTTTGCCGCATAATTGTTCAACATCTTCCCGCTTGAAGCCAAACCACTGCCAGACAATGCACCCCATGCTGTTTTTTTGGGGAATTAATTCTCCTTCATTTTTTTACCAGATTCGCACCTTCTCTCTCTCGTTTTCTTCTCTCTCCAATTTCGTTGTTCTTTGAACCTGTTCATTGCAATAATGACAATAAAACTGTATTCTATTCTATTCGTATTACCACTCGCAACGCACCGTTAGCATCACAGCTAATGTTACCCAAGTAGCTACCTCTCTGCTTGGGGAGGGGACGTTGCACGTGTGACGTATGTAAGAAAGTGCGCTTGTTTATGTCTCTGTGAGAAGGAGTGGGAAACGCATGCAGTGTAATTCCTGCAGCTAAAAGCAACTGTGTGATAACATATACTTGAATATCACGATATAGTCGTTGTCTATATCGCACAGAGACAACCCACGATATATTGAGTATATCGATATATCGCCCAGCCCTACTGTAGACCATTGTCAATCAATCTTCTTTGTGCCATGTGTCCTTTACAGTACAGAATGTATACTGTGGTGGGGGATATGATCCTGAACACGTTTTTAAAATGGATGAGGCAAGCCTATTTTGGAAATGAATGCCCTCTCGCCATACCATTTTCAGTATTTATTATCAAGTTCAAATCACATGCCAGAAACTCCTTTGTGCTTTTTTTACCTCACGTTGGACTTCCAACGCCACAAACTACGGTAGTTGGGCCTAAGTTAATAGCGCCCAATTATTACACTGCTTGAAGACCTGGCGGCTACACAACATATCCTTGCTATATTATTACTATATTAGAATGCTTAGAATGATGTCATCCCAAGTAAAAAGGGCAGCATGGATGTAATTTTTTTGTGTCCTAGGTTAGAGTGTCTGCCCTAAAATCGGTAGGTTGTGAGTTTATAGTCATACCAAAGGCTATAAAAATGGGACCCATTCCCTCCCTGCTTGGCACTCAGCATCAAGGGTTGGAATAGGGGGTGAAATCACCAAAAATTATTCCCGGACGTGCCCACCACTGATGCTTACTGCTCCCCTCACCTCCCAGGGGGTGATCAAGGATGATGGGTGAAATGCAGAGAATAATTTCGCCACGCCTAGTATGTGTGACAATCATTGGTACTTTAACTTTTAGATCCTGAGCTGCTGGGTGTGGGCTCTTTGTTGAAGAAGTACATCGCCTTGCTGTGCACTCACATTGGCGATATCCTCCCCGTGGCAACCAGTATCGCCTCCACCGGGCACCGGCACTTCGCTGAAGTCTCCCGCGTGATCGAAGGCGATCTAACCGGTAATCTCCGTCATGACCACCGCCGTGTCTTTGACCCCAACCAACACAACCATGCTCCTTATAGGTGTGCTCCTGCCCGAGTTGGTGGTGTCCATCGTCCTCCTCCTCACCATCGATGCGGGACTGATGCAGGAGACGGGCTCCGTCCCCCTCCTGGCCGGACTCCTGGAGCACCTGGATCGCTTCAACCATCTGGCGCCTGGACACGAGCGGGACGATAACGAGGACCTGGCGTGGCCCGGCATCATGGGTACGACTTGCTTCTGTTGTGAGTGAAGTCCACTGGAAATGTAGCCTCTCTTATCCTGTGGTAGGCTCCTTCTTCACGGGGCAGAACTCCAAAAACAACGAAGAGGTGTCCCTCATCCGCAAGGCCGACTTGGAGAACCACAACAAAGATGGCGGCTTCTGGACGGTCATTGCCGGAAGGGTCTACGACATCAAGGACTTTCAGGCTCAGTCCCAGTCGCTAACAGGAAACAGTATACTGGGTAGGAGACAACCCTTTAAGGTTTTTGGCGTACTTAAAGGGGTAACCATGGTTCTCTTCTCACAGCCCAGTTTGCAGGAGAAGACCCGGTCGTCGCCTTGGAGGCAGCCCTGCAGTTTGAGGACACCAGGGAGTCCATGCAGGCCTTCTGTGTCGGACAGTATATGGAGGTACAAAACTGTCCAATTGTACTTTACTCCCTCTGATCACAATCATTTGCTTAATACTTAAAAAAATATATATATATATAAAGTACAGGGCAAAATTTTGGACACACCTTCTCCTCATTCAATGCTATTTCTGTATTTTCATAACTATTTACATTGTAGGTTGTTACTGAAGGCATCAAAACTATGAATAAACACATGTGGAGTTGGCAGAGGGGTTAGTGCGTCCGCCTCACAATACGATGTTCCTGCAGTCCTGGGTTCAAATCCAGGCTCGGGATCTTTCTGTGTGGAGTTTGCATGTTCTCCCCGTGAATGCGTGGGTTCCCTCCGGGTACTCCGGCTTCCTCCCACTTCCAAAGACATGCACCTGGGGATAGGTTGATTGGCAACACTAAATTGGCCCTAGTGTGTGAATGTTGTCTGTCTATCTGTGTTGGCCCTGTGATGAGGTGGCGACTTGTCCAGGGTGTACCCTGCCTTCCGCCCGATTGTAGCTGAGATAGGCGCCAGCGCCCCCCGCGACCCCAAAAGCGAATAAGCGGTAGAAAATGGATGGATGGATAGAGTTATGTACTTAACAAAAAAATGTGAAATAACTGAAAACATGATTTATCAGAACCAAAATAGTTTGTTTTATTGCCATTGTTTGAGAACGGGTTCACAAACTAGGAATTTTTCTTGGTGCGATCGTGCAACATAAAACACATAAGACAGAATAAGTATATTCTAGTTTCTTCAAAATATTTCAATTTGTCGCACTTTTATTTCATTATTTTTATCTTGCAATTTTATTTTTTATCTGAACCCTTTCACCTTGTTTCTTTTGCACTATCTTGTTTAGCCTATGCATTGTTTATGTTCTTTGTTTGGTTTTTTTCGCCTTATGCTTTTTAACCTGTAAAGCACTTTGGTCCAATTTATAAAATGTTGTAAACGTGCGTTATAAATAAAGTTGCCTTGCCTTGCCACACTCTTGGCATTCTCTCGACGAGCTTCAAAAGGTAGTCACCTGAAAGAAAATGCATTAAATGAGAAGGTTGTGTGATGTTTTTATAATATCCACAAAGCTCAGTGAGCAGCTTTTGTGTGACGTGTTGAGTTTTTGTGCTGGTTAAATTTGTTTTTTTCCTGCGCCATGTCTAGGGAAGGTTGTTTGGATTTGGTCATATAAGTAAATGAAAGTACATGCCATGAGTCACTCACGTTGTCCACAAATCATCTATTAATACGCCAGATGTGTACATTTAATATCAATCAATCAATCAATCAATGTTTACTCATATAGCCCTAAATCACTAGTGTCTCAAAGGGCTGCACAAACCACCACGACATCCTCGGTAGGCCCACATAAGGGCAAGGAAAACTCACACCCAGTGGGACGTCGGTGACAATGATGACTATGAGAACCTTGGAGAGGAGGAAAGCAATGGATGTCGAGCGGGTCTAACATGATACTGTGAGAGTTCAATCCACACTGGATCCAACACAGTCGCAAGAGTCCAGTCCAAAGCGGATCCAACACAGCAGCGAGAGTCCTGTTCACAGCGGAGCCAGCAGGAAACCATCCCAAGCGGAGGCGGATCAGCAGCGCAGAGATGTCCCCAGCCGATACACAGGCGAGCAGTACATGGCCACCGGATCGGACCGGACCCCCTCCACAAGGGAGAGTGGGACATAGAAGAAAAATAAAAGAAACGGCAGATCAACTGGTCTAAAAAGGGAGTCTATTTAAAGGCTAGAGTATACAAATGAGTTTTAAGGTGAGACTTAAATGCTTCTACTGATATGTAAACACCAGTTTACTTGTTGAACTTGAGTAGTCTCGCAGGCCAAATTAAAGACGCAGTCGGGCCGCAATTGGCCCTCTAGTGTGTATTTTATGCTTTATTATCCATCCATCCATCCATTTTCTACCGCTTATTCCCTTTCGGGATCGCGGGGGGCGCTGGCGCCTATCTCAGCTACAATCGGGCGGAAGGCGGGGTACACCCTGGACAAGTCGCCACCTCATCGCAGGGCCAACACAGATAGACAGACAACATTCACACTCACATTCACACACTAGGGCCAATTTAGTGTTGCCAATCAACCTATCCCCAGGTGCATGTCTTTGGAAGTGGGAGGAAGCCGGAGTACCCGGAGGGAACCCACGCATTCACGGGGAGAACATGCAAACTCCACACAGAAAGATCCCGAGCCTGGATTTGAACCCAGGACTGCAGGAACTTCGTATTGTGAGGCAGACGCACTAACCCCTCTTCCACCTTGAAGCCCACTTTATTATCACTTCATAGATTATTCCAGACTTTGGGTGAATGACACGGTTTTTTAATTTACTTTTATTTTTTTCAAAAAAGGGCCTATTGGTGAGAACATACCGTAATTTTCGGACCTTAGGGCGCACCGAATTAAAAGGCGCACTGCCGATGAGTGGATCTATTTATGTCTTTTTTTTTCATACAAAATGCGCACCGGACTATAAGGCGCATTAACGGGTTCATATTATGATTGTTTTTCTACATTTAGAAGACTTCCTTGTGGTCTCCATAACATGTAATGGTGGTTCTTTGGTCGAAATGTTGCATAGATGATGTTTTACAGATCATCTTCAAGCCGCTTTCTGGCAGTCTCTTCCGGATGCGTTGGAAATGTGTCCCGTGAAGAACTGTCCCACCGGAACCCTCTAATAACTAACGTTCCTTGGGTTAATTATGTAAACACAGTACAGTTTTTAGCGCTTTGATAGCTAGTCTACTGACAGATATAAGTAAGAACTTTGCAATGCTTTATATTGGAAATGGCAACAGCGGAGGATGAATGTTCCATAATAAAAAGATAGAGAAATAGAAGAAGCTTATGACTATGGCGTCGGTATGCACTACAATGGCGTACGCGGGCACATTTGTAGGACTTATGCAGATGCCAAATACAGATAAGCAGGTACCAGATGGTATGAAAAGTTGTTTTTGCATACTATTGCAAAACAAAACGCCAGATATGTCTGCTTATAGGTGCCATTTTGCGGTCCTTATACACACACCATAATAATACTCATATGTAGATATGTCCGATAATAACGGTCTGCCGATAAATGCTTTAAAATGTAATATCGGAAATGATCGGTATCGGTTTCAAAAAGTAAAATTTATGACTTTTTAATTTGCCGCTGTACAGAGTGGTACATGGACGTAGGGATAAGTACGGAGCAGTTGCATCTCCCAGTCGTACTTGCCAACCGTCCCGATTTTCCCGGTAGACTCCCGAATTTCAATGCCCCTCCCGAAAATCTCCCGGGACCACCATTCTCCTGATTTCCACCCAGACAACAATATTGGGGGCGTGCCTTAAAGTCCAGAGCAGTTGCATCTCCCAGTCATACTTGCCAACCCTCCCGATTTTCCCGGTAGACTCCCGAATTTCAATGCCCCTCCCGAAAATCTCCCGGGACAACCATTCTCCTGATTTCCACCCAGACAACAATATTGGGGGTGTGCCTTAAAGTCACAGCCTTTGCGTGCTGGCCCAGTCACATGATAACTATGGCTTTTCACACACACAAGTGAAGGCAAGGCATACTTGGTCAACAGCCATACAGGTCACACTGAGGGTGGCCGTATAAACAACTCTAACACTGTTACAAATATGCGCCACACTGTGAACCCACACCAAACAAGTCTGACAAACACATTTCAGGATAACATCCACAACACAACATAAACACAACAGAACAAATACCCGGACTCCCTTGCAGAACGAACTCTTCCGGGACGCTACAATATACACCGCCCGCTACTCCCTACACCCCAACTCCACCCACCTCAAACTTCTCATGCTCTCTCAGGGAGAGCATGTCCCAAAATCCAAACTGCTGTTTTGAGGCATGTTACAAAAAAATAACGCACTTTGTGACTTCAATAATAAATATGGCAGCGCCATGTTGGCATTTTTTTTCCAAGACCGGAGTTGATTTATTTCGGAAAACCTTGTTACATTGTTTAATGCATTCACCGGGGCATCACATGAAAATCAGGCATAATAATGCTTTCATTCCACAACTGTACATATCGGTATCGGTAATTAAGAGTTGGACAATATCGGAGTTATCGGATATCAGCAAAAAAGCCATCATTGGACATCTCACCTCGTATGTTTATTGCGCCGACAATCAATCAAACAGTGCGGCTTCATGGCTTACCAAAGTCGTACCAAAACATTAATACGGCTTTTTTAGCGCTGTATGTGATGTTCTATATTTTCAATGGAACATTTCAAGTTTTGGTGTTGTTTACTTGAGTCATATTGCCATCCATACCAAAGACATGCACCTGGGGATAGGTTGATTGGCAACACTAAATTGGCCCAAGTGTGTGAGAATGTTGTCCGTCTATCTGTGTTGGCCCTGCGATGAGGTGGCAACTTGTCCAGGGTGTACACCGCCTTCAGGCCGATTGTGGCTGAGATAGGCACCAGGGCCCCCCGCTTCCCCAAAGGGAATACGCGGTAGAGAAATGGATGGATATTGCCATCCTATTGCAGTCTACACGTATCTCTTATGTGTGGCTGCCATCTACCGGTCACACTTGTCATTACACCATGTACTAAATAAAATTGCTTCATGCCATACATTAGGCGCACCAGACTATAAGGCGTACTGTTCATTTTTGAGGAAATGAAAGGATTTCAAGTGCGCCTTACAGTCCAAAAAATACGGTAATACTTTTTTGGATGAATATGGCACTGCCATATTTATTATTGGGGCAGTATATTTGGGTTGGTAGACTGTTCCGTGCCAGCAACTTAAGGGTTCCAGGTTCGATCCTCGCTTCCGCCATCCTAGTCACTGCCGTTGTGTCCTTGGGCAAGACACTTTACCCACCTGCACCCAGTGCCACCAACACGGGTTTAAATGTAACTTAGATATTGGGTTTTACTATGTAAAGCGCTTTGAGTCACTGGAGAAAAAGTGCTATATAAATATAATTCACTTCACTTCATGAATATGAGGTGCTTGTGTTTGATTCTCGCTACAAAGACTGAATGGTTGATCTCTTCTCAGCCAAACCAGGAGACGGTGACCACTCCAGACCTCAGCAGCCTGTCGTCCCCGCTTGTCGACACCGAGCGGAACCTGGGCGTGCTGCTGGGTCTCCATGCCTCCCACCTGGCCAAGAGCACCCCCCTGTCCGCCATGGAGGTGGAATGTGCCAGTAGGTGGAAACACGCCGCCCGCCGCCCGTCTCCCTCCGCCCGTACTTCACAGTTTCTTCTTCGCACAGAGTGGCTGCAGTCCTCCATCTTCTCCGGGGGCCTGCAGACCAGCCAGATCCACTACAACTACAACGAGGAGAAAGACGAGGACCACTGCAGCTCCCTGGGGACCACCACTCCAGACCGTGCCAAGCTGTACTCGCGCAGGATCACCCTCAGCGACCACGCGCAGCCTTTCCTGCAGGCCATCGCTGACAACAGCACCCAGGACCACACCGTGAAGGTGAGGAGGTGCGCCGGGACCACGTGCCTCGCATGAGCTCATGGTTGGCCTTTTTTTTTGTGGCGCCGCAGGACTTCCTGTGCCAAATCGAGCGTTGCTGCAAGCAGTACCATCTCATCACACCCATCACCTTCCCCCCCGAGCACCCTGTGGAGGAAGTGGGCCGTCTGCTGCTCTGCTGCCTGCTCAAACATCAGGACCTTGGTAACCTAGCAACAGGCTCACTCACCTCCCCGCATCAGGGGTGGACCAACTCAGGCTGACAAATCAAAACATGCGGGGGCCAACTGGATCATTTCTATCTTCATAACCAGGACAATAGAAATATTTTTTTTCAAAGAACGAGAAAATGCTATTTCGGTTGAAACTTTGTGTGACTGCTAAACTGAAATGTGAACAGATGGCATCAAGTAACAAAATATATGAGCTAAAAAAGCGAGCAAGCTAACAATACTGTGCCTACAATGGCTTGCTTACGGTTAGCATTCGTGAAATACCAAAAAATATGACACTGAGGTACATACCTGCTATAATGATAATGTTAGCATGCTAAAATACTAACTGTGGCATGTGTTACGCAACAAATCAATTTAGCACCAAAATATTACTCTGTGATTTACACCTGAAAATGTTGTTGACAATTCTAGCATTGTAACGTTAGCATACGTCAGTACCAAAATATGAATTTGGTGTGTACCTATAAAAATAGCTAAAAAAGCTAGCCTATTAATGTTAGCATGCATACTGTTTGCATTAGTGAAACACCAAAATATGACAGAGCTGTCTGCCTGTGAAAAAAGCTACAATGGTAATGTTAGCATGCTAAAATACTAACTGTGGCATGTGTTACGCACCAAATTAATACATGGTAACGTGAGCATTTGTCCAGCACCAAAATATGACCTATAAAATTAGCTAAAATATCTAACCTTATTAACATTAACTTTCTTACTGTTAACATTTAGCACCAAAATATTATTCTGTGATGTATACCTGAAAGTGTTGTTAAAATGCTAGCAATGTAACGTTAGCATACGGCAAGTACCAAAATATGACCTATAAAATTAGCTTAAGAAGCTAACCTATTAACATTGGCATGCTTACTGTTAGCATTAGTGAAATACCAAAATATATGAGACTGAGGTGTATACCTGCTGATTTAGTTAAAAAAAAACTAGAATGGTAATGTTAGCATGCTAAAATACCAACTGTAGCATGCATTTAGCACCAAAATATTACTCTGTGATTTACACCTGAAAATGTTGTTGAAAATTCTAGCATTGTAACGTTAGCATACGTCAGTACCAAAATATGAATTTGGTGTGTACCTATAAAAATAGCCTAAAAAAGCTAGCCTATTAATGTTAGCATGCATACTGTTTGCATTAGTGAAACACCAAAATATGACAGCTGTCTGCCTGTGAAAAAAGCTACAATGGTAATGTTAGCATGCTAAAATACTAACTGTGGCATGCGTTACGCAACAAATTAATACATGGTAACGTGAGCATTTGTCCAGCACCAAAATATGACCTATAAAATTAGCTAAAATATCCAACCTATTAACATTAACTTTCTTACTGTTAACATTTAGCACCAAAATATTATTCTGTGATGTATACCTGAAAGTGTTGTTAAAATGCTAGCATGGTAACGTTAGCATACGGCAAGTACCAAAATATGACCTATAAAATTAGCTTAAGAAGCGAACCTATTAACATTGGCATGCTTACTGTTAGCATTAGTGAAATACCAAAATATATGACCTGGTGTATACCTGCTGAATTAGCAAAAAAAAACTATAATGATAGTTTTAGCATGCTAATACGTTAACTGTAGCATGCATTTAGCACCAAAATATTTTGGTGCTATAAATATTGAAAATACGTTAAACAATAAAATGATTAAAATTAAAGTCCTGCTGATTTAGTTAAAAAAGCTACAATGATGTTAGCATGCTATAATACTAACTGTAGAATGCGTTAAACACCAAAATATTACACTTTAATGTATACCTAAAAATGTGGGTAAAAATGCTAGCATGGTAACGTTAGCATATGTCAAGTACCCAAATGGCCTATAGAATTATCTAAAAAAGTTAACCTATTAACATTATCATGCATACTTTTAGCATTTGTGAAATACTAAAATATGACACTGAGGTGTATACTAGTTAAATTATCTAAAAAAGATATAATATTAATGTTATCATGCTAAAGTACTAACTGTAGCATAAATATTACTCTTTGATGTTTACCTAAAAATGTTGTTAAAAGTTTTAGAATGTTAACGTTAACATATGTCCAGTACCAAAATATGAACTATAAAATTAGCTGAAAAAAAAGCTAATCTGTTAATGTTAGCCTGCTTACTGTTAGCATTAGTGAAATACCAAAATATATGACATTGAGGTGTATATCTGCTGATTTAGTTGAAGCTACAATGATGATGTTAGCATGCTAAAATACCAACTGTAGCATACATTTAGCACCAAAATATTACTCAGTGATGCATATCTGAAAATGTTGTTGAAAATGCTAGCATTGTAATGTTAGGATATGTCAAGTACCAAAGTTTGAATTTGGTGTGTACCTATAAAGTTAGCTATAAAAGTCAGCCTGTTAACATTAGCATGCTTACTGTTTGCATTAGTGAAACACCAAAATATGACACTGAGGTGAAAAAAGCCAGAATGATAATGTTAGCATGCTAAAATACCAACTGTAGCATGTTAAGCACCAAAATATTACTCTGTGATGTATACCTGAAAATGTTGTTAAAAATGCTAGCATTGTAACGTTAGCATACGTCACCAAAATATGACTTATAAAATTAGCTATTAACGTTAGCATGCTTACTGTTAGCATTAATGAAATACCAAAATCTATGACACTGAGGTGTAGGCCTGCTGATTTAGTTAAAGCTACAATGATAATGTTAGCATGCTAAAATACTAACTGTTGCATGCGTTCAGCACCAAAATATTACACTTATTCATACCTGAAAATGTTGTTGAAAATGCTATCATTGCAACTTTAGCATACGTCAAGTACCACAGTAGGAATTTTATAGCATTTTTTCGGCCGATAATATCGGACATTTCTATTAAAAAGGTTAGCATGGTAATGTTGGCATACGTCCAGTACCAAAATATGACCCATCCATCCATCCATCATCTTCCGCTTATCCGAGGTCGGGTCGCGGGGGCAACAGCCTAAGCAGGGAAACCCAGACTTCCCTCTCCCCAGCCACTTCGTCTAGCTCTTCCCGGGGGATCCCGAGGCGTTCCCAGGCCAGCCGGGAGACATAGTCTTCCCAACGTGTCCTGGGTCTTCCCCGTGGCCTCCTACCGGTTGGACGTGCCCTAAACACATCCCTAGGGAGGCGTTCGGGTGGCATCCTGACCAGATGCCCGAACCACCTCATCTGGCTCCTCTCGATGTGGAGGAGCAGCGGCTTTACTTTGAGTTCCTCCCGGATGGCAGAGCTTCTCACCCTATCTCTAAGGGAGAGCCCCGCCACACGGCGGAGGAAACTCATTTCGGCCGCTTGTACCCGTGATCTTATCCTTTCGGTCATGACCCAAAGCTCATGACCATAGGTGAGGATGGGAACGTAGATCGACCGGTAAATTGAGAGCTTTGCCTTCCGGCTCAGCTCCTTCTTCACCACAACGGATCGATACAACGTCCGCATTACTGAAGACGCCGCACCGATCCGCCTGTCGATCTCACGATCCACTCTTCCCTCACTCGTGAACAAGACTCCTAGGTACTTGAACTCCTCCACTTGGGGCAGGGTCTCCTCCCCAACCCGGAGATGGCACTCCACCCTTTTCCGGGCGAGAACCATGGACTCGGACTTGGAGGTGCTGATTCTCATTCCGGTCACTTCACACTCGGCTGCGAACCGATCCAGCGAGAGCTGAAGATCCCGGTCAGATGAAGCCATCAGCACCACATCATCTGCAAAAAGCAGAGACCTAATCCTGCGGTTACCAAACCGGAACCCCTCAACGCCTTGACTGCGCCTAGAAATTCTGTCCATAAAAGTTATGAACAGAATCGGTGACAAAGGACAGCCTTGGCGGAGTCCAACCCTCACTGGAAATGTGTTCGACTTACTGCCGGCAATGCGAACCAAGCTCTGGCACTGATCGTACAGGGAACGGACCGCCACAATAAGACAGTCCGATACCCAATACTCTCTGAGCACTCCCCACAGGACTTCCCGAGGGACACGGTCGAATGCCTTCTCCAAGTCCACAAAGCACATGTAGACTGGTTGGGCAAACTCCCATGCACCCTCAAGAACCCTGCCGAGAGTATAGAGCTGGTCCACAGTTCCACGACCAGGACGAAAACCACACTGTTCCTCCTGAATCCGAGGTTCGACTATCCGACGTAGCCTCCTCTCCAGTACACCTGAATAAACCTTACCGGGAAGGCTGAGGAGTGTGATCCCACGATAGTTGGAACACACCCTCCGGTCCCCCTTCTTAAAGAGAGGAACCACCACCCCGGTCTGCCAATCCAGAGGTACCGCCCCCGATGTCCACGCGATGCTGCAAAGTCTTGTCAACCAAGACAGCCCCACAGCATCCAGAGCCTTAAGGAACTCCGGGCGGATCTCGTCCACCCCTGGGGCCTTGCCACCGAGGAGCTTTTTAACGACCTCAGCCCCAGAAATAGGAGAGTCCACCACAGATTCCCCAGGCACTGCTTCCCCATAGGAAGACGTGTTGGTGGGATTGAGGAGGTCTTCGAAGTATTCCTTCCACCTATCCACAACATCCGCAGTCGAGGTCAGCAGAACACCATCCGCACCATACACGGTGTTGACAGTGCACTGCTTCCCCTTCCTGCGGCGGCGGACGGTGGTCCAGAATCGCTTCGAAGCCGTCCGGAAGTCGTTTTCCATGGCTTCCCCGAACTCTTCCCATGTCCGAGTTTTTGCCTCCGCGACCGCTGAAGCTGCACACCGCTTGGCCTGTCGGTACCTGTCCACTGCCTCCGGAGTCCTATGAGCCAAAAGGATCCGATAGGACTCCTTCTTCAGCTTGACGGCATCCCTCACCGCTGGTGTCCACCAAGGGGTTTTAGGATTGCCGCCCCGACAGGCACCAACTACCTTGCGGCCACAGCTCCGATCTGCCGCCTCGACAATAGAGGTGCGGAACATGGTCCACTCGGACTCAATGTCCAGCACCTCCCTCTTGACATGTTCAAAGTTCTTCCGTAGGTGGGAATTGAAACTTTGTCTGACAGGAGACTATTAGCCAAAAAAAGCTCACCTATAACTGTTAGCATGCTAACAGGTAATATCGGACATTTCTATTAAAAAGGTTAGCATGGTAATGTTGGCATACGTCCAGTACCAAAATATGACCTATACAATTAGCCAAAAAAAGCTCACCTATAACTGTTAGCATGCTAACGGGTAATATCGGACATTTCTATTAAAAAGGTTAGCATGGTAATGTTGGCATACGTCCAGTACGAAAACATGACCTATACAATTAGCCAAAAAAAGCTCACCTATAACTGTTAGCATGCTAACAGGTAATATCGGACATTTCTATTAAAAAGTTTAGCATGGTAATGTTGGCATACGTCCAGTACCAAAACATGACCTATACAATTAGCCAAAAAAAGCTCACCTATAACTGTTAGCATGCTAACAGGTAATATCGGACATTTCTATTAAAAAGGTTAGCATGGTAATGTTGGCATACGTCCAGTACCAAAATATGACCCATACAATTAGCCAAAAAAAGCTCACCTATAACTGTTAGCATGCTAACAGGTAATATCGGACATTTCTATTAAAAAGGTTAGCATGGTAATGTTGGCATACGTCCAGTACCAAAACATGACCTATACAATTAGCCAAAAAAAGCTCACCTATAACTGTTAGCATGCTAACAGGTAGCATTTGTAAGCGTTTGTGCATAATATTTGACGCTGACTTGCGAAATTTGCAAACAAGAGGCTAAAATGCTAATATTAGAATGCTAACAATTGCTATGCAGGCCGTTCAAAAATTAGCTAGGGTCTGTACTTTGGACACCGCTGACCTACGTGCTATTTATGAGAACTGGTTGTCAAAAGCCAATGATATTTTTTTTCCCTCCTCTTCTGGTCTCAGGTCACGTTGCTCTCTCACTCGTCAGTCAGTGTGCCTTGGCGGCGGGGGACCAGGGCAAGCCGAGGTCCCTCCCCAAATCTGTGATTGACGTGTGCCGCATGGTCTACCAGGCTAAGTGCTCTTTGATCAAGGTAGGGTGCCTGTGCACGTGTAACCCTCCACTCATTTGCTGTCAATGTGTTTTTATGTGGACGGACTAGGGCTGGGCGATAAAACGATATCAGTATATATCGTGATAGACATGTAATCGGTATCAATTAAAAATGTGTTCGATATATATATACCGTATTTCCTTGAATAGCTGCCGGGCATATAATATGCGCCTGCTTTGAACTACTGCCGGGTCAAACTCGCTCCCCAAATTTATTAGCGCATGCTTACTTTTACCGCCGGGTAAAATTTGTCACGTCATTTTCAAAATGGCGGACTTGGTTTTTTTTGCTTTTAGTATGTGTAAACCAGGGGTCTTGTTCCACAGCCATACAGATCACACTGATGGTTGTGATATGAACAACTTCAACACTCTTACTTTTATGCGCCACACTCTGTGAACCCACACCAAACAAGAATAACAAACACATTTCGGGAGAACACCGGCTCTCTAACACATTATAAACGCAACATAAGTATTACCCATCCATGACGATAGGCCCCCCCCCTCTACGTGCGTCGTTTGAGCTGGGCGGGGTTGAGGACGCGTGTATAATATAGCCAAGAGTCATGGATGAATGGCATTCAGGGTAATTCTTATGTTGCGTTTATAACGTGTTACAGAGCCGATGTTCTCCCGAAATGTGTTTGTTATTCTTGTTTGGTGTTGGTTCACAGAGGGTGGCGCATATCAGTAAGAGTGTTAAAGTGTTTTATATCACAATCATTTAGTGTAAACGGTATGGCTGTTGATAAAGTAAGCATTGCAATCTCGTATGAGAAGCAGCGAAATGCCTGCGTCCGGCCGGCACGCAGGTAGCATGTTGTAGAGCAGTGGATCAAACCACCGGGATGCGGCCGCAGAATTTTTTTTTATTATTTTTATTTATTTTATCACACTCAATTTTTTACTGCATGCCATTGGTAAGCGCAGGGGCGACAAGAGGTTGTAAAACTATTAGCGCCTGCTTACTTTTACCGCATGCCTTGAATAAGCGCAGGAGTGAGAAGAGGTTTTGAATTAATTAGCGCCCCGGCAGCTATTCAAGGAAATACGGTATATATTTTTTCTTTGTGAGAAGAAAGGTTGGTTGCGTGAACAAAGACACTCGCTCTCTGGTAACCGAGCAACGCAGGAAGTGATCACTGATCAGTGGGAGGGACAGACTAACCGCCAATCAGGTCATGTTAATGTTAGCATGTTAGCATGTATCAACTGTAAAGGCATGGCAGCAATATTGGCCAAAAAGGTTAGCATGCTATAATTAGAATGCAAACAGTTAGCATGTGAAGTGAATTATATTTATATAGCACTTTTCTCTAGTGACTCAAAGCGCTTTACATAGTGAAAGCCAATATCTAAGTTACATTTAAAGCAGTGTGGGTGGCACTGGGAGCAGGTGGGTAAAGTGTCTTGCCCAAGGACACAACGGCAGTGACTAGGATGGCACAAGCGGGAATCGAACCTGCAACCCTCAAGTTGTTGGCACGGCCACCCTACCAACCGAGCTATACCGCCCCAATTATAAACTTATATGAGCCTGAGTTTGAGTTTCAATCATCAATCAATTAGTGTTTATTTATACAGCCCTAAATCACAAGTGTCTCAAAGGGCTGCATAAACCACAAAAACATTCTCGGTTCAGAGCCCACATAAGGGCAAGGAAAAACTCACAACCCAATGGGATGTCAATGTGAATGACTATGAGAAACCTTGGAGAGGTTTGTACATTTGCCATTCATTGTCAATGGGGAGAAAATTAAAAGAAATTCAAGGAAAACCGTGAATTTTTAGGAAAGGGACAACATGTTTTAAGATGTGGGGAGATGGTTGAAAGGTCGTAATCAGGTAAAAAATGGCGCACAATGTTGGGCATTGTACAAAACCAGTGAAGTTATCATGTTGTGTAAATGGCAAATAAAAACACAATATACATTTAGTTGAATAGACTGCAAAGACAATATATTTAATGTTCTCACTGAGAAACTTTATTTTTTTTGCAAATAATCATTAACTTAGAATTTAATGGCAGCAACTCTTTGCAAAAAAAGTTGTCACAGGGGAATTTTTACCACTGTGGTACATGGCTTTTCCTTTTAACAACACTCAGTAAACGTTTGGGAACTAAGGAGAAACATTTTTGAAGCTTTTCAGGTGGAATTCTTTCCCATTCTTGCTTGATGTACAGCTTAAGTTGTTCAACAGTCCGGAGTCTCCCTTGTGGTATTTTAGGCTTCATAATGCGCCACATGTTTTCAATGGGAGACAGGATTGGACTACAGGCAGGCCAGTCTAGTACCAGCACTCTTTTACTATGAAGCTGTTGTGACACATAGCTTGGCGTTGTCTTGCTGAAATAAGCAGGGGCGTCCATGATAACCTTGTTTGGATGACAACATATGTTGTTCCAAAACCTGTATGTACCTTTCAGCATTAATGGTGCCTTCACAGATGTGTAAGTTACCCATGCCTTGGGCACTAATACACCCCCATACCATCACAGATGCCGGCTTTTACACTTCTTGCCTAGAACAATCGGGATGGTTATTATCCTCTGTGGTCCGGAGGACATGACGTCCACAGTTTCCAAAAACTATTTGAAATTTGGATTCGTCAGATCACAGAACACTTTTCCACTTTGCATCAGTACATCTTAGATGATCTCGGGCCCAGCAAAGCCGGCGGCGTTTTTGGGTGTTGTTGATAAATGGCTTTTGCTTTGCAAGTAAAGTTTTAACTTGCAATTGCAGATGTAGCGACAAACTGTAGTTACTGACAATGGTTTGCTGAAGTGTTCCTGAGCCCATGTGGTGATATTCTTTACACGCTGATGTCACTTTTTGATGCAGTACCGCCTGCATCAGATTATCTGAACCTTTTGATGATATTACGGACCATAAATGGTGAAATTCCTAAATGCCTGCAATAGCTGGTTGAGAAATGTTGTTCTTAAACTGTTTGACAATTTGCTCACGCATTTGTTGACAAAGTGGTGACCCTCGCCCCATCCTCGTTTGTGAATGAGTGAGCATTTAATGGAAGCTGCTTTTATACCCAATCATGGCACCCACCTGTTCCCAATTAGCCTGTTCACCTGTGGGATGTTCCAAATAAGTGTTGATGAGCATTCCTAAACTTTCCTAGTCTATTTCGCCACTTGTGCCAGCTTTCATGAAACATGTTGCGGGCATCAAATTCCACATGAAATATCTTGTCTTTGCAGTCCATTCAATTGAATATAAGTTGAAAAGGATTTGCAAATCGTTGTATTCTGTTTTTGTTTACCATTTACACGACACGACAACTTCACTGGTTTTAGTGTTTGTAGGACAGACATGTTGATGAGTGTCCTAATAAGTTTCTGTGGTTCTCTCACACGTTTCCTAAGGGGAAGGGGTATGCTGCCTGCACATTTTGTAGATAGATAGATAGTACTTTATTTATTCCGTCAGGAGAGTTCCTTCAGGAAAATTAAAATTTTCATCACAATCCCATTCAAGATCAGACAAACATTACAGGGAGACAGAACAGGATCGCTGACGGGTCTGCCGGCTTCCAGCGCCCCTTACAAAAAAGATGACATACAGGTAAACAAGGGGGGGGAGAAAAAAATAGAAGATTAAAATACAATTAAAAAATCGGTCTTAGCCTAGGCCCTGGAGTGGGGGTGCAGACTGAGGCCAAGGTAAAAAAAAAATGTCATGTCTATGGGATCATGTTTTGTTTTGGTCATGTTCGGTTTTGTTTTTCGGACAATCAGTTCCTGTTATTCCTTGTTTGTTTTATTACCATAGCAACTCATTAGTTTTCACCTTGTCCTCATGTCCCGCCCCTATCCTCATGTCTCACACATGTTTGTACTTATCATGGCCATTATTTAAACCTGTAGTTAACAGGTGGTCAGCCTGGCGACTTTACCTCAACTCCCTTCATGCCATACCATGCCTGTTTAATCATTATGTCCATCCCACATAAGTTTTTTATGTCACAGTTATTGAGTTTTTTTTTTTTTTTATTTGTCCATAGTCATGCCATATTGCTAGTTTTTGTTTTATAGCCAAGTTTTGTACTTCCACCCTCATGCGCGCCTTCTGTTTACTTCCTTTGTTTGTAGTTTGTTAGTAAAAGAAATAAATATGTACTGGGGCGGTATAGCTCGGTTGGTAGAGTGGCCGTGCCAGCAACTTGAGGGTTCCAGGTTCGATCCCCGCTCCTGCCATCCTAGTTACTGCCGTCGTGTCCTAGGGCAAGACACTTTGCCCACCTGCTCCCAGTGCCACCCACACTGGTTTAAATGTAACTTAAGTAATGGGTTTCATAATGTGAAGCGCTTTGAGTCACTAGAGAAAAGCGCTATATAAATATAATTCACTTCACGTCACTCACACGTTTCCATCGCTTCTTCTCTTCTGTGTGAAGAAAAAGTGTCGTATTTGAGAGCCAAATTTTGCCAAAAGTGTTTAGTTGACCTTAAAGCCGTGTACTGAAACCTCGTGGTGTCTTTGAAGACCCACCAAGAACAAGGGCGCTCCTACAAGGAAGTGTGTGCGCCCGTCATCGAGCGCCTGCGCTTCCTCTTCAACGAGCTGCGTCCGGCGGTGAGCAACGACCTGTCCATCGTGTCCAAGATCAAGCTGCTGAGCTCCCAGCCACGCTGGCGCAGGATCGCACAGAAACTCATACGGGAGCGCCGGAAGAAAAGAGGTAGTGGTGTGCACTCACGGGTGCTTTTGGTCCCAGGCGGTGCTCACGTTTTCTTCTGTGTAGGGTCCAAGAAGTCCAGTGGTGTGGAGGAGGCTAAGCTGGAGAACGAAGGAACCATAGAAGAAGACGCTAACATCAGCCCCACGTCTCCTGATAGGAAATCACCCACTAGCAAGACAGCCAAGGTACTTGAATATATTGTGTGTGCATGTGTGAGGATATGGAGAATTGTTACAAAAAAGATTTGTGATTTATTTCAAAATCAATGGGTTTTTTTTTTTGACAGCCCTAAATTGAATAAATAAGAAATGCCATTCATTCAAAAATTGTATTTAATTTTTTGACTTCCCAACAAGTCCAAAAATTAAATACAATTTTTTTTGACTTCCCAACAAGGGCTTCACGGTGGCAGAGGGGTTAGTGCGTCTGCCTCACAATACGAAGGTCCTGCAGTCCTGGGTTCAAATCCAGGCTCGGGATCTTTCCGTGTGGAGTTTGCATGTTCTCCCCGTGAATGCGTGGGTTCCCTCCGGGTACTCCGGCTTCCTCCCACTTCCAAAGACATGCACCTGGGGATAGGTTGATTGGCAACACTAAATGGGCCCTAGTGTGTGAATGTGAGTGTGAATGTTGTCTGTCTATCTGTGTTGGCCCTGCGATGAGGTGGCGACTTGTCCAGGGTGTACCCCGCCTTCCGCCCGATTGTAGCTGAGATAGGCGCCAGCGCCCCCCGCGACCCCGAAAGGGAATAAGCGGTAGAAAATGGATGGATGGACTTCCCAACAATTTATAAAAAGCAATTTTTAACCTTGAGGGATTCCCTCAAGTTTGGTCAGAGAGATCCGGAAGGGTTTTACTCATAAAAATCTTAAAAAATAATGTACATTATTTAATTTTATTTTATTTTATAATATATATTCACTGCGTAAATCTGTAGATCAACTTTAGGTGTGTCGATTAGAAGTTTTTACTATACATTTTTATTTGTTTTAGGTTTTATGCACTTTTTGTCCAAGAAAACTTAGTTTTTAATAGTGCAAAGACACAAATTATGCAATATTTATCCCCAAAATATTTCCAAGTGGAATATTTGAATACAATAATTCATCAAATTGATTATGATTTATTATTATTTGAGCAATGAGGAATACAATACAAATATTGCAAACATTGTCAGGGATCCAAAAAAGGCCCACTTATAAACGTGTTAAAAAAATTATATATATATTTCATTTTTAAATCTCTTTTTTTTTTTTTTTTAAATCTCGGCTTCACGGTGGCAGAGGGGTTAGTGCGTCTGCCTCACAATACGAAGGTCCTGCAGTCCTGGGTTCAAATCCAGGCTCGGGATCTTCCTGTGTGGAGTTTGCATGTTCTCCCCGTGAATGCGTGGGTTCCCTCCGGGTACTCCGGCTTCCTCCCACTTCCAAAGACATGCACCTGGGGATAGGTTGATTGGCAACACTAAAATTGGCCCTAGTGTGTGAATGTTGTCTGTCTATCTGTGTTGGCCCTGCGATGAGGTGGCGACTTGTCCAGGGTGTACACCGCCTTCCGCCCGATTGTAGCTGAGATAGGCGCCAGCGCCCCCCGCGACCCCGAAAGGGAATAAGTGGTAGAAAATGGATGGATGGACTTCCCAACAATTTATAAAAAACAATTTTTAACCTTGAGGGTTTGGTCAGAGAGATCCGGAAGGGTTTTACTCATAAAAATCTTAAAAAATAATGTACATTATTTTATTTTATTTTATTTTATAATATATATTCACTGCGTAAATCTGTAGATCAACTTTAGGTGTGTCGATTAGAAGTTTTTACCATACATTTTTATTTGTTTTAGGTTTTATGCACTTTTTGTCCAAGAAAACTTAGTTTTTAATAGTGCAAAGACACAAATTATGCAATATTTATCCCCAAAATATGTCCGGAATACAATAGTTCATCAAATTGATTATGATTTATTATTATTTGAGCAATGAGGAATACAATACAAATAATGCAAACATTGTCAGGGATCCAAAAAAGGCCCACTTATAAACGTGTTAAAAAAATTATATATTTATTTCATTTTTAAATCTCTAGATCAACTTCAGGTCTGTCGATTAGAATTTTTTATTATTTTTTTTTTTATGCACTTTTTGTCCAAGAAAACTTAGTTTTTAATAGTGCCAACACAAAAATTATGCGATTTTTACTCCAAAAATATGTCCAAGTTGAATATTTCAATACAATAATATTTGAATACAATAATTCATCAAATTGATTATGATTTATTATTATTTGAGCAATGACAGTTTTATAAAACACAATATAAATATTTCAAACATTGTCAGGAATCTAATAAGGCCCCACATATAGAAATAAATAAGTGTTAAAAATAAATTTTATATTTGTTTTACTTTTAAATTCCTAGAACAACTTCAGATCCGTCTGTCGATTTTATGTTTTTATTATTTTTTCAATATTTTTATTTTGTTTTTTGGTTGTATGCACTTTTTGTCCAAGAAAACGTAGTTTTTAATAGTGCAAACACACAAATTTTGCAATATTTACCCCGAAAATATGTCTCAAGTGGAATATTTGAATACAGCAATATTTGAATACAATATTTTATAAAATTTATTAAGATTTATTATTATTAAAGCAATGACAGTTTTATAAAATACAATACAAATATTGCAAACATTGTCAGGGATCCAAAAAGGCCCCACTTATAAAAGTGTTAAAAATAAACTGTGTATTTATTTTATTTTTAAATCTCTAGATCAACTTCAGATCTATCTGTCGATTTTATGTTTTTTTAATTTTTATATGCACTATTTGTCCGTGAAAACCTTGTTTTTTGTATGGCAAACACACAAAATATGCAATATTTTCCCCTAAAATATGTCAAAGTGGATTATTTGAATACTTAAATAGGTCAAGAATTCATAACATTGATTATGATTCATTATTATTTGAGCAATGACAGTTTTATAAAATAAAATAAAAATCACGCAAAATTTTCCAGGATCAAAAGTGCCTCACTCATAAAAGTGTTAAAAATAAATCATACATTTATTTTATAATTAAATCCGTAGAACAACTTCCGATCTATCCGTCAATTTTAATTTTTTTTTGTTTTTTTTAATTTGTTTATTTAGTTTTTTGTTTCATGCACTTTTTGCCAAAGAAAACATTTTTTTTTTAATTTGGCAAACAAAATATGCAATATTTTCCCCTAAAATATGTCAAAGTGGAATATTTGAATACTTAAATAGGTCAAGTATTCATAACATTGATTATGATTCATTATTATTTGAGCAATGACAGTTTTATAAAATAAAATAAAAATCATGCAAAATTGTCTGGGATCAAAAGTGCCTCGCTCATAAAAGTGTTAAAAATAAATCATACATTTATTTTATAATTAAATCCGTAGAACAACTTCCGATCCATCCGTCAATTTTAATTTTTTTTGTTTTTTTTAATGTGTTCATTTAGTTTTTTGTTTCATGCACTTTTTGCCAAAGAAAACTTTTTTTTTTAATTTGGCAAACACACAAAATATGCAATATTTTCCCCTAAAATATTTCAAAGTGGAATATTTGAATACTTAAATAGGTCAAGTATTCATAACATTGATTATGATTCATTATTATTTGAGCAATGACAGTTTTATAAAATAAAATAAAATTCATGCACAATTGTCTGGGATCAAAAGTGCCTCACTCATAGAAGTGTTAAAAATAAATCATACATTTATTTTATAATTAAATCCGTAGAACAACTTCCGATCTATCCGTCAATTGTAATTTTTTTTGTTTTTTTTAATGTGTTTATTTAGTTTTTTGTTTCATGCACTTTTTGCCAAAGAAAACATTTTTTTAAAACTTGGCAAACACACAAAATATGCAATATTTTCCCCTAAAATATGTCAAAGTGGAATATTTGAATACTTAAATAGGTCAAGAATTCATAACATTGATTATGATTCATTATTATTTGAGCAGTGACAGTTTTATAAAATAAAATAAAATTCATGCAAAATTGTCTGGGATCAAAAGTGCCTCACTCATAGAAGTGTTAAAAATAAATCATACATTTATTTTATCATTAAATCCATAAAACAACTTCCGATCTATCCGTCAATTTTAAGTTTTTTTTTTTTTTATGTGTTCATTCAGTTTTTTGTTTCATGCACTTTTTGCCAAAGAAAACATTTTTTTTTTAATTTGGCAAACACACAAAATATGCAATATTTTTCCCTAAAATATGTCAAAGTGGAATATTTGAATACTTAAATAGGTCAAGTATTCATAACATTGATTATGATTCATTATTATTTGAGCAATGACAGTTTTATAAAATAAAATAAAAATCACGCAAAATTTTCCGGGATCAAAAGTAAATCATACATTTTTTTCATCATTGAACCTGTTATTTATGTGTGATATTAATATTATTGTCCCCCACCCCCAGCAGGACAAGTGGCAGCCTATCCTGAGCAGCGTGGACAACGTGCAGAAGTACCGCTGGCTGAAACACAGCATCCGGGGCGCCTTCCCCCAGTCCAGCCTCATGAGCAAGATCGTGGAGTTTGCCCTGAAGGAGGAGCCTCTGGACGTGGAGAAGATGAGGAAGTGTCTCCTCAAGCAGGTGAGGCCGCAAATAAGGCCCAACTTTGAAAAGAGGCCACAAAAAGCTGAACCTTTTGATATCCTAGCTGGAGCGGGCGGAGGTGAGGCTGGAGGGCATCGACACCATGTTGAAGTTGGCCTCCAAGAGCTTCCTGCTGCCCTCGGTGCAGTACGCCATGCTGTGTGGCTGGCAGAGGGTCATACCTGAAGGAACCAACATTGGGTAGGTATTTGTTTACCTATCCAGCGTCACTTCCGAGCTCTGCCTCGTTAAGCTTGGCTTCTGTTTTCAGTGAGCCGCTTTCCGACTGCCTGAAGGATGTGGATTTGATCCCTCCCTTCAACCGCATGCTCCTGGAAGTCACCTTTGGCAAGTTGTACTCCTGGGCCATCCACAACGTTCGCCACATCCTGCTGGAAGCCAGCGCACGCTTCAAAGAGCTTGGTAAGCCTCCATTTACCAACCGAGTTGGCTCTAGAACAGTAAATGGAGAAGTTTGTATTTCTCCATTAGAAACAATGAGAATGTGAATAATGGCTTTGTACACCTAACACTTACAATATAAAGTGCTCTACAGCAGTGTTTTTCAACCTTTTTTTGAGCCAGGGCACATTTTTATCACCTCCAGCAGAAATCATTAAAAATGTAACTCAGTAAAAAGTCGCAATTGTTGGATATGAATTCAAACCATAACCAAGCACTCATCACTATAGCTCTTGTCTCAAAGTAGGTGTACTGTCACCACCTGTCACATCATACCATGACTTATTTTGAGTTTTTTGCCGTTTTCCTGTGTAGGGTTTTAATTCTTGTCTCGCGCACCTATTTTGGTGACTTTTCCTGTTTTGTTGGTATTTTTTCCTGTTGCAGTTTTGTCTTCCTTGAGCACTGTTCGCCGTACTTGCTTCGTTTTAGTAATCAAAAATATCTAAGTTGTTGCTATCCTTCTTTGTGGGGACATTGTTGATTGTCATGTGGTGTTCGGATGTGTACGCCGTCTTTGCTCAGCACGCTGTAAGTCTTTGCTGTCGTCCAGCATTCTGTTTTTACCAACTGAGTTGGCTCTAGAACAGTAAATGGAGAAGTTTGTATTTCTCCATGAGAAACAATGAGAATGTGAATATTGGCTTTGTACACCTAACACTTACAATATAAAGTGCTCTACAGCAGTGTTTTTCAACCTTTTTTTGAGCCGGGGCACATTTTTCACACCTCCAGCAGAAATCATTAAAAATGTAACTCAGTAAAAAGTCGCAATTGTTGGATATGAATTCAAACCATAACCAAGCACTCATCACTCTAGCTCTTGTCTCAAAGTAGGTGTACTGTCACCACCTGTCACATCATACCATGACTTATTTTAAGTTTTTTGCCGTTTTCCTGTGTAGGGTTTTAGTTCTTGTCTCGCGCACCTATTTTGGTGACTTTTCCTGTTTTGTTGGTATTTTTTCCTGTTGCAGTTTTGTCTTCCTTGAGCACTGTTCGCCGTACTTGCTTTGTTTTAGTAATCAAAAATATTCAAGCCTCCATTTACCAACCGAGTTGGCTCTGGAACAGTAAATGGAGAAGTTTGTATTTCTCCATGAGAAACAATGAGAATGTGAATAATGGCTTTGTACACGTAACACTTACAATATAAAGTGCTCTACAGCAGTGTTTTTCAACCTTTTTTTGAGCCAGGGCACATTTTTCACACCTCCAGCAGAAATCATTAAAAATGTAACTCAGTAAAAAGTCGCAATTGTTGGATATGAATTCAAACCATAACCAAGCTCTTGTCTCAAAGTAGGTGTACTGTCACCACCTGTCACATCATACCATGACTTATTTTAAGTTTTTTGCCGTTTTCCTGTGTAGGGTTTTAGTTCTTGTCTCGCGCACCTATTTTGGTGACTTTTCCTGTTTTGTTGGTATTTTTTCCTGTTGCAGTTTTGTCTTCCTTGAGCACTGTTCGCCGTACTTGCTTTGTTTTAGTAATCAAAAATATTCAAGCCTCCATTTACCAACTGAGTTGGCTCTAGAACAGTAAATGGAGAAGTTTGTATTTCTCCATGAGAAACAATGAGAATGTGAATAATGGCTTTGTACACGTAACACTTACAATATAAAGTGCTCTACAGCAGTGTTTTTCAACCTTTTTTTAAGCCAGGGCACATTTTTATCACCTCCAGCAGAAATCATTAAAAATGTAACTCAGCAGCCGATATTGACAGTAAAAAGTCGCAATTGTTGGATATGAATTCAAACCATAACCAAGCTCTTGTCTCAAAGTAGGTGTACTGTCACCACCTGTCACATCATACCATGACTTATTTTAAGTTTTTTGCCGTTTTCCTGTGTAGGGTTTTAGTTCTTGTCTCGCGCACGTATTTTGGTGACTTTTCCTGTTTTGTTGGTATTTTTCCTGTTGCAGTTTTGTCTTCCTTGAGCACTGTTCGCCGTACTTGCTTTGTTTTAGTAATCAAAAATATTCAAGCCTCCATTTACCAACCGAGTTGGCTCTAGAACAGTAAATGGAGAAGTTTGTATTTCTCCATGAGAAACAATGAGAATGTGAATAATGGCTTTGTACACCTAACACTTACAATATAAAGTGCTCTACAGCAGTGTTTTCAACCTTTTTTTGAGCCAGGGCACATTTTTCACACCTCCATCAGAAATCATTAAAAATGTAACTCAGCAGCCGATATTGACAGTAAAAAGTCGCAATTGTTGGATATGAATTCAAACCATAACCAAGCTCTTGTCTCAAAGTAGGTGTACTGTCACCACCTGTCACATCATACCATGACTTATTTTGAGTTTTTTGCCGTTTTCCTGTGTAGGGTTTTAGTTCTTGTCTTGCGCACCTATTTTGGTGACTTTTCCTGTTTTGTTGGTATTTTTCCTGTTGCAGTTTTGTCTTCCTTGAGCACTGTTCGCCGTACTTGCTTCGTTTTAGTAATCAAAAATATTTAAGTTGTTGCTATCCTTCTTTGTGGGGACATTGTTGATTGTCATGTGGTGTTCGGATGTGTACGCCGTCTTTGCTCAGCACGCTGTAAGTCTTTGCTGTCGTCCAGCATTCTGTTTTTACCAACTGAGTTGGCTCTAGAACAGTAAATGGAGAAGTTTGTATTTCTCCATGAGAAACAATGAGAATGTGAATAATGGCTTTGTACACGTAACACTTACAATATAAAGTGCTCTACAGCAGTGTTTTTCAACCTTTTTTTGAGCCAGGGCACATTTTTCCCACCTCCAGCAGAAATCATTAAAAATGTAACTCAGTAAAAAGTCGCAATTGTTGGATATGAATTCAAACCATAACCAAGCACTCATCACTCTAGCTCTTGTCTCAAAGTAGGTGTACCGTCACCACCTGTCACATCATACCATGACTTATTTTGAGTTTTTTGCCGTTTTCCTGTGTAGGGTTTTAGTTCTTGTCTTGCGCACCTATTTTGGTGACTTTTCCTGTTTTGTTGGTATTTTTCCTGGTGCAGATTTGTCTTCCTTGAGCACTGTTCGCCGTACTTGCTTTGTTTTAGTAATCAAAAATATTTAAGTTGTTGCTATCCTTCTTTGTGGGGACATTGTTGATTGTCATGTGGTGTTCGGATGTGTACGCCGTCTTTGCTCAGCACGCTGTAAGTCTTTGCTGTCGTCCAGCATTCTGTTTTTACCAACTGAGTTGGCTCTAGAACAGTAAATGGAGAAGTTTGTATTTCTCCATGAGAAACAATGAAAATGTGAATAATGGCTTTGTACACCTAACACTTACAATATAAAGTGCTCTACAGCAGTGTTTTTCAACCTTTTTTTGAGCCAGGGCACATTTTTATCACCTCCAGCAGAAATCATTAAAAATGTAACTCAGCAGCCGATATTGACAGTAAAAAGTCGCAATTGTTGGATATGAATTCAAACCATAACCAAGCTCTTGTCTCAAAGTAGGTGTACTGTCACCACCTGTCACATCATACCATGACTTATTTTGAGTTTTTTGCCGTTTTCCTGTGTAGGGTTTTAGTTCTTGTCTCGCGCACGTATTTTGGTGACTTTTCCTGTTTTGTTGGTATTTTTCCTGTTGCAGTTTTGTCTTCCTTGAGCACTGTTCGCCGTACTTGCTTTGTTTTAGTAATCAAAAATATTCAAGCCTCCATTTACCAACCGAGTTGGCTCTAGAACAGTAAATGGAGAAGTTTGTATTTCTCCATGAGAAACAATGAGAATGTGAATAATGGCTTTGTACACGTAACACTTACAATATAAAGTGCTCTACAGTAGTGTTTTTCAACCTTTTTTTGAGCCAGGGCACATTTTTCACACCTCCAGCAGAAATCATTAAAAACGTATCTCAGTAAAAAGTCGCAATTGTTGGATATGAATTCAAACCATAACCAAGCTCTTGTCTCAAAGTAGGTGTACTGTCACCACCTGTCACATCATACCATGACTTATTTTAAGTTTTTTGCCGTTTTCCTGTGTAGGGTTTTAGTTCTTGTCTTGCGCACCTATTTTGGTGACTTTTCCTGTTTTGTTGGTATTTTTTTCCTGTTGCAGTTTTGTCTTCCTTGAGCACTGTTCGCCGTACTTGCTTTGTTTTAGTAATCAAAAATATCTAAGTTGTTGCTATCCTTCTTTGTGGGGACATTGTTGATTGTCATGTGGTGTTCGGATGTATACGCCGTCTTTGCTCAGCACGCTGTAAGTCTTTGCTGTCGTCCAGCATTCTGTTTTTACCAACTGAGTTGGCTCTAGAACAGTAAATGGAGAAGTTTGTATTTCTCCATTAGAAACAATGAGAATGTGAATAATGGCTTTGTACACCTAACACTTACAATATAAAGTGCTCTACAGCAGTGTTTTTCAACCTTTTTTTGAGCCAGGGCACATTTTTATCACCTCCAGCAGAAATCATTAAAAATGCAACTCAGCAGCCGATATTGACAGTAAAAAGTCGCAATTGTTGGATATGAATTCAAACCATAACCAAGCTCTTGTCTCAAAGTAGGTGTACTGTCACCACCTGTCACATCATTCCATGACTTATTTTGAGTTTTTTGCCGTTTTCCTGTGTAGGGTTTTAGTTCTTGTCTCGCGCACCTATTTTGGTGACTTTTCCTGTTTTGTTGGTATTTTTTCCTGTTGCAGTTTTGTCTTCCTTGAGCACTGTTCGCCGTACTTGCTTTGTTTTAGTAATCAAAAATATTCAAGCCTCCATTTACCAACTGAGTTGGCTCTAGAACAGTAAATGGAGAAGTTTGTATTTCTCCATTAGAAACAATGAGAATGTGAATAATGGCTTTGTACACCTAACACTTACAATATAAAGTGCTCTACAGCAGTGTTTTTCAACCTTTTTTTGAGCCAGGGCACATTTTTCACACCTCCAGCAGAAATCATTAAAAATGTAACTCAGCAGCCGATATTGACAGTAAAAAGTCGCAATTGTTGGATATGAATTCAAACCATAACCAAGCTCTTGTCTCAAAGTAGGTGTACTGTCACCACCTGTCACATCATACCATGACTTATTTTGAGTTTTTTGCCGTTTTCCTGTGTAGGGTTTTAGTTGTGTCTTGCGCACCTATTTTGGTGACTTTTCCTGTTTTGTTGGTATTTTTCCTGTTGCAGTTTTGTCTTCCTTGAGCACTGTTCGCCGTACTTGCTTTGTTTTAGTAATCAAAAATATTCAAGTTGTTGCTATCCTTCTTTGTGGAGACATTGTTGATTGTCATGTGGTGTTCGGATGTATACGCCGTCTTGGCTCAGCACGCTGTAAGTCTTTGCTGTCGTCCAGCATTCTGTTTTTTTAGCCAGTTCAGTTTTAGTTTCATTCCCTCGTCTTTTGTTTATTTTTGGTTTTAGCCATAGATACCTTTTCACCTGCATGGTGCCTCCCACTGTCGTCTGCATATTGGGGTCACAACAAACCATGTTTCCGATATCTACAAAGCAATTAGCTACCCGCTGCCACGTACTGATATGGAAGAGTATAACATTGTTACGCTGCCGAGCTCCAGACAACACCGACACCCAATAACAACACATCATTTGCAGACTATAATTACTGGCTTGCAAAAAATATTTTTACCCCAATTAGGTGAAATGAGATAATCTCCCACGGCACACCTGACTGTATCTCACGGCACAGTGGTTGAAAAAAATTGCTCTACAGTACTGTGTGTCAAACATAACAAGGATGTGATGGATCAGCTTTCTCTTTATTTTTGGAATGTTGCCTATCGTTCACAATCATAATGAGAGACAAGACAACATTTGTTTGTGTTTTTGCATTCCATATAAAAATGGGCTCGTTCTTGGTGGCTAGCAATGCAGCTAATGTGATTCTACCCCTTTATCACTTTAAAAATGCATTCAAAAAACGTCAACAATACTTAATTTATGTTCTGTAACTAGGGCTTCACGGTGGCAGAGGGGTTAGTGCGTCTGCCTCACAATACGAAGTTCCTGCAGTCCTGGGTTCAAATCCAGGCTCGGGATCTTTCTGTGTGGAGTTTGCATGTTCTCCCCGTGAATGCGTGGGTTCCCTCCGGGTACTCCGGCTTCCTCCCACCTCCAAAGACATGCACCTGGGGATAGGTTGATTGGCAACACTAAATTTGCCCTAGTGTGTGAATGTGAGTGTGAGTGTTGTCTGTCTATCTGTGTTGGCCCTGCGATGAGGTGGCGACTTGTCCAGGGTGTACCCCGCCTTCCGCCCGATTGTAGCTGAGATAGGCGCCAGCGCCCCCCGCGACCCCAAAAGGGAATAAGCGGTAGAAAATGGATGGATGTTCTCTAACTAGAGATGTTCGATAATATCAGCCGATAATTGCTTTAAAACCTAATATTGGAAATTATTGGTATCGGTTTCAACCTCCCGATTTTCCTGGGAGACTCCCGAATTTCAGTGCCCCTCCCGAAAATCACCCGGGGCAACCATTCTCCCGAATTTCTCCCGATTTCCACCCGGACAACATTATTGGGGGCGTGCCTTAAAGGCACTGCCTTTAGCGTCCTCTACAACCTGTCGTCACGTCCGCTTTTCCTCCATGTAAACAGCGTGCCAGCCCAGTCACATAATATATGCGGCTTTTACACACACGCACAAGTGAATGCAAGGCATACTTGGTCAACAGCCATACATGTCACGCTGAGGGTGGCCCTATAAACAACTTTAACACTGTTACAAATATGCGCCACACTGTGAACCCCCACCAAACAAGAATGACAAACACATTTCAGGAGAACATCCGCACCATAACACAACAGAACAAATACCCAGAACCCCTTGCAGCTTTAGCTCTTCTGGGACCCTAATATATACACCCCCCCGCTACCACCCTACCACCAAACCAAAATAAGAGTCTCGGAAAGCTGGCGTGCACAAGTGATGTGCACGCCAGCTTTCTGAGGGATCGCTTGTGCACGCCAGTTTTCCGAGACTCTGTACTTTGAAAAACCAAAACAAACATTAATAGATCGATAAAAAAGTAACGAGTAGCGAGCTGAATGTAGATAAATGGAGCGGAGTAAAAGTAGCGTTTCTTCTCTATAAATATACTCAAGTAAAAGTAAAAGTATGTTGCATAAAAACTACTCTTAAAAGTACAGTTTATCCCAAAAGTTACTCAAGTAGATGTAACGGAGTAAATGTAGCGCGTTACTACCCACCTCTGATTGTTAGTAAACACAGACATGCACCCCCCCCCCCCCCCCTTCCCTTGTGACAGGAAGATTCAGACATTGCAGCTCTCCAATAAAATACACTCAGATCTTCTGTTCCTTGCCGATACTATATAAAAATTAACGTAAAATAATGTAGTCACGGTAACTGAGTTACTGAATATAAAAAATAACGCGTTAGACTACTAGTTACCGCCGAAAATAACGGCGTTAACGTTAGTCCTAACATTAATGACGAGTAGTGTCCTGGGCTGCATGTGACGTGGAGGATTCCGCCTCCAAAATAAATGCCGCGCCCTGCATTTTTGCCTGCAGGCGTGTGACAAAATGAATGAATGAAGTGTTTGTACACAAATGTGTATTTGCCTCAATAGAATTGTTCTTACATTGAAAAGTTTGCCAATAAAGAGTTTTGTAAATCCAGGTTCCACACTACTTGGATTTGAGGTGTTTTTGTCTCCCGGGCAGGTGTGCAGCCGGTCCCTCTGCAGACCATCACCAACGAAAACCCGGCTGGACCGAGCCTGGGCACCATTCCTCAGGCCCGCTTCCTGCTGGCCATGATACACATGCTGTCCCTCAAACATGGCGCCAACAGTCTGAGTCTGCTGCTCAACTCTGGCATACTGGCCCTCACGCAGAGCATCCTCAGACTCATCGGTGAGTCATGTGACCACACCCCGGTTATAATACTGACACCGACATTAGAGCCTTGATTGTTGGCCGATATCAATTGATCCCATACGATATCAAGAAGTGTCATGCATACTTTTTTAGGGCTGACTAAAATTGATTGTTACTGGATACTTTTTAAAACTGCCTTGAAGACTTTGTATGTGTAAGTAATGTGTAAATATAATTATTTCCTACTTGTTTTTATTGACAAATGTGATGTCTTACACTGCAATATTGTTCAAGGGTTATTACCTATCGTGTGCTATTGTGTAGCCCAGGGGTGCCCACACTTTTTCTGCAGGCGAGCTACTTTTCAATTGACCAACTCGAGGGGATCTACCTCATTTATATATATCATTTATATTTGTTTATTTATGAAAGAGACATTTTTGTAAACAAGTTAAATGTGTTTAATGATAATACAAGCATGTGTAACACATATAGATGTCTTTCTTTCACAAAGACAAGAATATAAGTTGGTGTATTACCTGATTCTGATGACTTGCATTGATTGGAATCAGACAGTAATGATGATAACGCCCACATTTTCAAATGGAGGAGAAAAAAAGTTGTCCTTTCTGTACAATACCACATGAAAGTGGTTGGTTTTTGGCATCTAATTCATCCAGCTTCCATACACTTTACAAGAAAAACATTGGCGGAAAATTCCGTAGCTTGCTTGATTGACATTCACGGCACCCGAGGATCTTGTGAGATGACGCTGGCTGCTGCCAGTTCATTATTATGAAAAAATGACAGAGAGGAAGGCGAGAAACACTTTTTATTTCAACAGACTTTCGCGCCGTCCCTTCCGTCAAAACTCTAAAGGCCGACTGCACATTTCCTATCTTCACAATAAAAGCCCTGCTTCATGCTGCCTGCGCTAACAAAATAAGAGTCTCAGAAAGCTGGCGTGCACAAGTGATGTGCACGCCAGCTTTCTGAGGGATCGCTTGTGCACGCCAGTTTTCCGAGACTCTGTATTTAGTTAGCGCAGGCAGCATGAAGCAGGGCTTTTATTGTGAAGATAGGAAATGTGCAGTCGGCCTTTAGAGTTTTGACGGAAGGGACGGCGCGAGAGTCTGTTGAAATAAAAAGTGTTTCTCGCCTTCCTCTCGGTCATATTTTCATAATAATGATCTTGCAGCAGCCAGCGTCATCTCACAAGACCCTCCGGTACCGTGAATGTCATTTAAGTGACGTCTTGGTGAAGATTGATGATCACTCATTTTTAGGTCAATTTTTTTTAAAAAGCCTGGCTGGAGATCGACTGACACACCCCCCGCGGTCGACTGGTAGCTCGCGATCGACGTAATGGGCACCCCTGCTGTAGCCTATAGCCTAGCATGTTTACCATGGCTTTATTGAAATAGAAGAAATTGTGTGCTTATTGAAAGACATTTAGATGTTAACTGGCTGTTCAGCTTTAGACAGGACTGCTTGCACCGCACATGATATCACACACAAGTAAACACGCTGCAGGACTGCTTGTATCGCACATGATATCACACACAAGTAAACACGCTGCAGGACTGCTTGTATCGCACATGGTGTCCCACACAAGTAAACACGCTGCAAGACCGCTTGTTTCGCCCATGATATCACAGAAAGTAAACACGCTGCAGGTCTGCTTGTATCGCACATGATATCACACACAAGTAAACACGCTGCAAGACTACTTGTATCGCACATGATATCACACACAAGTAAAGGCGCTGCAGGACTGTTTGTGTCGCACATGATATCACACACAAGTAAACACGCTGCAGGACTGCTTGTATCGCACATGGTGTCCCACACAAGTAAACACGCTGCAAGACCGCTTGTTTCGCCCATGATATCACAGAAAGTAAACACGCTGCAGGTCTGCTTGTATCGCACATGATATCACACACAAGTAAACACGCTGCAAGACTACTTGTATCGCACATTATATCACACACAAGTAAATACGCTGCAAG
This sequence comes from Nerophis ophidion, assembly GCF_033978795.1. Classification (NCBI taxonomy): domain Eukaryota; kingdom Metazoa; phylum Chordata; class Actinopteri; order Syngnathiformes; family Syngnathidae; genus Nerophis; species Nerophis ophidion. The sequence continues at coordinate 31,749,986 of NC_084636.1, read as the reverse complement.
ACTGCTTGTATCGCACATGATATCACATGCAAGTAAATACGCTGCAAGACTGCTTGTATCGCACATGATATCCCACACAAGTAAAAATGTTGCAGGACTGCTTGTATCGCACATGATATCACACAACTAAACACGCTGCAGGACCGCTTGTATTGCACATGACATCACACACAAGTAAATATGTTTCAGGATTTGTATCACACATGATATCACACACAAGTAAACACACTGCAGGACCGCTTGTATCGCACATGATATCACACACAAGTAAACACTCTGCAGCACTGCATTTATATCACATGATATCACACACAAACATGTTGCAGGACCGTTTGTGTCGCACATGATATCACACAAGTAAACACGCTGCAGGACTGCTTGTATCACACATGATATCACACACAAGTAAATATGTTTCAGGATTTGTATCACACATGATATCACACACAAGTAAACACACTGCAGGACCGCTTGTATCGCACATGATATCACACACAAGTAAACACTCTGCAGCACTGCATTTATATTACATGATATCACTCACAAACATGTTGCAGGACCGTTTGTGTCGCACATGATATCACACACAAGTACACACGCTGCAGGTCTCCTTGTATCGCACATGATATCACACACAAGTAAACACACTGCAGGACCGCTTGTACCGCACATGATGTCACACAAGTAAACACCCTGCAGGACCGCTTGTATCGCACATGATATCACACACAAGTAAACACGCTGCAAGTCTGCTTGTATCGCACATGCTATCACAGAAAGTAAACATGCTGCAGGTCTGCTTGTATCGCACATGAAATCGCAAACAAGCTGTAGGACTGCTTGTATCGCACATGCTATCACACACAAGTAAACACGCTGCAGGACTGCTTGTATCACACATGATATCACACACAAGTAAATATGTTTCAGGATTTGTATCACACATGATATCACACACAAGTAAACACACTGCAGGACCGCTTGTACCACACATGATATCACACAAGTAAACACCCTGTAGGGCTGCTTGTATCGCACATGGTATCACACACAAGTAAACACGCTGCAAGTCTGCTTGTATCGCACATGCTATCACAGAAAGTAAACATGCTGCAGGTCTGCTTGTATCGCACATGAAATCGCAAACAAGCTGTAGGACTGCTTGTATCGCACATGCTATCACACACAAGTAAACACGCTGCAGGACTGCTTGTATCGCACATGATATCACACACAAGTAAATATGTTTCAGGATTTGTATCACACATGATATCACACTCAAGTAAACACACTGCAGGACCGCTTGTACCGCACATGATATCTCACAAGTAAACACCCTGTAGGGCTGCTTGTATCGCACATGATATCACACACGAGTAAACACGCTGCAAGTCTGCTTGTATCGCACATGCTATCACAGAAAATAAACATGCTGCAGGTCTGCTTGTATCGCACATGAAATCGCAAACAAGCTGTAGGACTGCTTGTATCGCACATGCTATCACACACAAGTAAACACGCTGCAGGACTGCTTGTATCGCACATGATATCACACACAAGTAAATATGTTTCAGGATTTGTATTGCACATGATATCACACACAAGTAAACACACTGCAGGACCGCTTGTACCGCACATGATATCTCACAAGTAAACACCCTGTAGGGCTGCTTGTATCGCACATGATATCACACACAAGTAAACACGCTGCAAGTCTGCATGTATCGCACATGATATCACAGAAAGTAAACATGCTGCAGGTCTGCTTGTATCGCACATGAAATCGCAAACAAGCTGTAGGACTGCTTGTATCGCACATGCTATCACACACAAGTAAACACTGCAGGACTGCTTGTATCGCACATGATATCTCACAAGTAAACATGATGCATGACTGCTTGTATCGCACATGATATCATCAGTATGGGATGGGGTTACCCCTCATAAAACGGCGGCTTTGATGTGAGGGCAGCACTGCACTCACCTTAGTGAGAGCTGGTAGTTTCCTGCATGACAGCCAGGTGTGTCCTTGGACCAGGGCCCAGCACAGACAGCAGCGAGGAGGACCTGAATTTGTCGGCGCACGAAGGCTCAGCCACCGTGCTGGAAGAGTCCAGGAAGGAAGCTGTGCCCACCCCTGTTCCTGCATCTGGTCCGGAGCTGGCAGCCATGATGAAGATAGGCACCAGGGTGATGAGGGGAGTCGACTGGAAGTGGGGAGATCAGGTACCTTAGTTAGGAATACATCAGTTGTGATTGGATGATGCAGGTGGAGCCAACATTGGAACCATCCTGAAATCCACCATCTTGCCCTCGTGCCAAGTCATGTTAGTTCAAGCAATCCCTGTGAATTACGTGCCACCAACTTTGTGTAATGTCCACAATTGTCCTGCACCTTTTGGCCTATCAGCATAAAAGCCCCGTGCTCAAACAGTCCTTCAGTGGGACTCAGCAGCACCACCTGTCGTTGTGGAGTGACAATTACAGGTGCTCTAGTTCAAGTGTGTGGATCACCGCGCAGGAACAAATATGACTGACAAACGTTTAATTAACAGAAAGTATATTGTAAATATATATGCCACCGAGGAGCTTTTTAACTACCTCAGCGACCTCAGCCCCAGAAATAGGAGAGTCCACCACAGATTCTCCAGGCACTGCTTCCTCTTAGGAAGACGTGTTGGTGGGATTGAGGAGGTCTTCGAAGTATTCCTTCCACCTATCCACAACATCCGCAGTTGAGGTCAGCAGAACACCATCCGCACCATACACGGTGTTGACAGTGCACTGCTTCCCCTTCCTGAGGCGGCGGACGGTGGTCCAGAATCGCTTCGAAGCCGTCCGGAAGTCGTTTTCCATGGCTTCCCCGAACTCCTCCCATGTCCGAGTTTTTGCCTCAGCGACCGCTGAAGCTGCACACCGCTTGGCCTGTCGGTACCTGTCCACCGCCTCCGGAGTCCTATGAGTCAAAAGGACCCGATAGGACTCCTTCTTCAGCTTGACGGCATCCCTCACTGCTGGTGTCCACCAACGGGTTTTAGGATTGCCCCGCCGACAGGCACCAACTACCTTGCGGCCACAGCTCCAATCAGCCGCCTCGACAATAGAGGTGCGGACGTTGTACCGATCCGTTGTGGTGAAGAAGGAGCTGAGCCGGAAGGCAAAGCTCTCAATTTACCGGTCGATCTACGTTCCCATCCTCACCTATGGTCATGAGCTTTGGGTCATGACCGAAAGGATAAGATCACGGGTACAAGCGGCCGAAATGAGTTTCCAGGTCTCTCCCTTAGAGATAGGGTGAGAAGCTCTGTCATCCGGGAGGAACTCAAAGTAAAGCCGCTGCTCCTCCACATCGAGAGGAGCCAGATGAGGTGGTTCGGGCATCTGGTCAGGATGCCACCCGAACGCCTCCTTAGGGAGGTGTTTAGGGCACGTCCAACCGGTAGGAGGCCACGGGGAAGACCCAGGACACGTTGGGAAGACTATGTCTACCGGCTGGCCTGGGAACGCCTCGGGATCCCCCGGGAAGAGCTAGACGAAGTGGCTGGGGAGAGGGAAGTCTGGGTTTCCCTGATTAGGCTGTTGCCCCCGCGACCCGACCTCGGATAAGCGGAAGAAGATGGATGGATGGATGGATGGATATTTTTTTTAGTTAAAAAAAATATATATATCTTTACCAGAGAATCATTTTGTTTCTTTGAAGAATTTTTTTTTCATATAATTTTATTTTATTTTTACCTGAGAATCATTTTGTTTATTTGAAGAAAATAGTTTTTTTAATTGGAATTTTTTTTTTTTTTTCCTGAGAATCGTTTTTTATTTGAAGAAAATTGTTTTTATTCTTGCAAATAGTTGAATCGTTTTTTTATTTGCACAAAATTGTTATAATATTTATGCTTTTTTTTTATTTGCAGAATGTTTTATTTCACTCGCGATTATTTTTTTATTTACAGAATAGTTTTTTTTAAACTTGACTTCAAAGTAAAGCCGCTGCTCCTCCACATGGAGAGGAGCCAGATGAGGTGGTTCGGGCATCTGGTCAGGATGCCACCCGAACGCCTCCCTAGGGAGGTGTTTAGGGCACGTCCAACCGGTAGGAGGCCACGGGGAAGACCCAGGACACGTTGGGAAGACTATGTCTCCCGGCTGGCCTGGGAACGCCTCGGGATCCCCCGGGAAGAGCTAGACGAAGTGGCTGGGGAGAGGGAAGTCTGGGTTTCCCTGCTTAGGCTGCTGCCCCCGCGACCCGACCTCGGATAAGCGGAAGAAGATGGATGGATGGTGTATTTCTGTTTTACTTGCAAATTACTTTTTTCAATTGCAGAAAATGGTTGTATTGACTTTGGACTGGTTTTAGTCTGCCTAGCAGTACTTTGACCGGGCAGGGTGCTTTCATTGTCACGTTCTTGAACAGCGTGAACCGTACACCATATGAGATCTCACGTGCAGGTCACTATGTCCCAATGTTGCAAATGTTCTCCTCACACTTCCTGTACGTTTCCTCTCAGGACGGTCCATCTCCAGGTCTGGGCCGGGTGATCGGGGAGCTGGGAGAGGACGGCTGGATACGAGTCCAGTGGGACACCAGCAGCACCAACTCCTACCGGATGGGAAAAGAGGGCAAGTACGATCTCAAGCTGGCGGAGCCGCCGCTCGCCATCCAGCCCGCCGCCGAGGACTCGGACACGGAAGATGATGCCGGTCAGTTCACGCGGCCCTCATTGGCCGCAGAATTAGGTACACCTGAAATACAAGCGCTGTGTCGAAAAGTCCGCCCTAATCAAGAAATGACTTTTCATCTGTAACTTTTCCCCCTGTGTTCTGTTCTGGAAGGTGATATCGCGGAGAAGAGCAGCCATCCGACAGCCATGATGCTAACGAGCACCGTCAACCTGCTCAAGACCTTAGCCTTGTCCTCGGGCATCTATGCCGACGTGCTGCAGACGGACGCCACGCGCGCTCTCTGCGGCCTGCTCAGGACGCTTGTGGAGAGCGCCATCGGCGACAAGACGGGTAGATATATATATATATTTTTTTTTTTTTACGCGCTCCCAGAGTCTGATTGCGCTTGTTTGCGGGCAGGTTGCCACGCCCACAGGCTGGTGTCTCGGGAGCAGCACAAGAGCTGGTGCACGCTGGGCTTCATACGCAGCATCGCACTCACGCCCCAGATGTGCAGCACGCTCAGCACGCCCGCGTGGATCGGCCTGCTCGTGCGCGTTGTGGAGGGAAACCACTCCTTCAACGCCCTCACCTTGCAGAGACAGGTGGGTGCATTATTGATCACCTGGCACAGACGGGTGAAGGCGTTTTCATTAACACAGTTGGAGGTGTTGTAATCGCTAATGCTAATCAGTAGCAAAGAAATGTATATTAGCATCAAGCTAACACATTTTTTGTTAAGCTAGAGCCGTCATACTTGCCAAGCCTTTTGATTTTCCCGGGTGAGTCCCGAATTTCAGTGCCCCTCCCGAGGCAACCATTCTCCCGATTTTCGCCCGGACAACAATATTGGGGTGCCTTAAAGCAGTGGTTCTCAACCTTTTTTCAGTGATGTACCCCCTGTGAACATTTCTTTAATTCAAGTACACCCTAAGAAAGAGCAAAGCATTTTTGGTTGAAAAAAAAAGAGATCAAGGAGTAAAATACAGCACTATGTCATCAGTTTCTGATTTATTAAATTGTATAACAGTGCAAATTTTTTTATTTTTTTTTCTCCCATCCCCCCCAACCCACAAACCCCCTCTTTGTTTACCTTTATCTCATCTTTTTTTGTAAGGGGCGCTGGAAGCCGGCAGACCCGTCAGCGATCCTGTTCTGTCTCCCTGTAATGTTTGTCTAAACTTAAATGGGATTGTGCTGAAAATTTCACGGTGGCAGAGGGGTTAGTGCGTCTGCCTCACAATACGAAGTTCCTGCAGTCCTGGGTTCAAATCCAGGCTCGGGATCTTTCTGTGTGGAGTTTGCATGTTCTCCCCGTGAATGCGTGGGTTCCCTCCGGGTACTCCGGCTTCCTCCCACTTCCAAAGACATGCACCTGGGGATAGGTTGATTGGCAACACTAAATTGGCCCTAGTGTGTGAATGTGAGTGTGAATGTTGTCTGTCTATCTGTGTTGGCCCTGCGATGAGGTGGCGACTTGTCCAGGGTGTACCCCGCCTTCCGCCCGATTGTAGCTGAGATAGGCGCCAGCGCCCCCCGCGACCCCAAAAAGGGAATAAGCGGTAGAAATGGATGGATGGATGGATGAAAATTTAAATTTTCCTGAAGGAACTCTCCTGACGGAATAAATAAAGTACTATCTAATCTAATCTAATCTAAAATATTGCTCATTTGTAGTGGTCTTTCTTGAACTACGTATTTGGAAAAAAAGATATAAAAATAACTAAAAACGTGTTGAAAAAAACAAGTGGTTCAATTCCAAATAAAGATTTCTACACATAGAAGTAATCATCAACTTAAAGTTCCCTCTTTGGGGATTGTAATAGAGATCCATCTGGATTCATCAACTTCATTCTAAACATTTCTTCACAAAAAAAGAAATCTTTATCATCAATATTTATGGAACATGTACACAAAAAAAATCTAGCTGTCAACACTGAATATTGCATTGTTGCATTTCTTTTCACAGTTTATGAACTTACATTCATATTTTGTTGAAGTATTATTCAATAAATATATTTATTTGATAGATTTTTGAATTGTTGCTATTTTTAGAAATTTAAAAAAAAATCTCACGTACCCCTCCGCATACCTTCAAGTACCCCCATTTGAGAACCTCTCTCCCTTGAATTCTTCACCCCTTAACAGCTGCATGCTGTGTCCTGTCTCCGTTATCCATAGGTTTATCTACAACCCATAAAGTAGGCAGGCATGGAGCTATTTCTCAGCTTATGTTTATTCCAGCCGGCACGTTAATACACTTGTTGTGTTACGGTGCGGATGTTCTCCCGAAATGTGTTTGTCACTCTTGTTTGGTGTGGGTTCACAGTGTGGCGCATATTTGTAACAGTGTTAAAGTTGTGTATACGGCCACCCTCAGTGTGACTTGTATGGCTGTTGACCAAGTGTGGATTGCATTCACTTGTGTGTGTGAAAAGCCGTAGGTATTATGTGCCTTTAAGGTTTATTGGTGCTCTGTACATCTCCCTACGTCCGTGTACCCCTCCCTCCGTACAGCAGCATTTTAAAAAGTCATGATTTTTACTTTTTGCAACCGATACTGATAATTTCCGATATTACTTTTTAAAGCATTTATAGGCCATGCTACTCTTGGTACCGAAAGACGGTGCCAAGGTTGGATTGTACGTGAATCGGCCAGTTCAAGAGCCATCCCTAGTCCTAAGGACTGGCCGGGAAAAAAGCATGTCTACTATCTACTTGCCTGGTGCTCATCTCTCGTCCACTCAGTGTCCTGGTGGTTAGATTGTCTGCCCTGACATCGGTAGGTTGTGAGTTCAAACCCCGGCTGAGTCATACTAAAGACTATAAAAATGGGGCCCATTACCTCCCTGCTTGGCAATCAGCATCAAGGGTTGGAATTGGGGGTTAAATCACCAAAAATGATTCCTGGGCGCGGCCACTGCTGCTGCCCACTGCTCCCCTCACCTCCCAGGGGGTGATCAAGGGTGATGGATCAAATGCAGGGAATAATTTTGCATCATCTAGTGTGTGTGTGACAATCATTGGTACTTCAACTTTAAGAAAGCTAAACAAAGTGAACGTGGGACATTCTTGGGTGTGCTGGGCATTTTCAAGGGCATGCCCATATAAGGATTTCCATTTTAAAAAACAGACTGTAGAACAATAAGTAGAACACAACCCAACTGCTCAGAGGTTGACTTCCAAATTACCTCTACAGGCTTTAGTTGCCACATGTGTGGACAGCACCTTTTTTTTTAGCTCTTATATCCACAATTTTGTACACTACTGAATTGGGGTCTTATGACCTCTTATGTGGACACTTATACTGCCATCTGGTGGTGTCAGAAGAGTATAACATACAATGGAATTTGAAAAAAAAAAAAGTGTAAAAATAAGACTTAGCATGTCACTAAACATGAAGTACACATGTGTGTACTTATGGACTAAGAACATCTTATCGAAAGATGATTCTTAGTTTTTATTCTAATTAGGGTCCAACAAGCCCAAATGGCAAAGAGAAATAAAAAAAAACCATGTAAACAAAGAGTTTGGGCCTTAAGAGGTTAAAATAATGATGTGTCCCCAGATCCTGGCACTCCGTCTCCTGCAAGCGGTGCTGCCCTCCTGGGACAAGCTGGAGCGTTGTCAGGACATGCGCTTCCTGGTGGAGAAGTTGTTTGGCTTCTTGGGGAGTCTGCTGAGCACCTGTTCCTCGGACCTGCCTCTGCTCAGAGGTGTGTCTTTCAAAACGCTCTTCTTCCCAGTCCTCTTGCTCGCTTTGGTGGTAATGTCCATTTTCCCCTCCTGCAGAGGGCTCCCTGCGAAGGAGGAAGTCCCGCCCCCAGGCCTCCCTGACAGCCACTCACAGCAGCACGCTGGCAGAGGAGATGGTGTCTGTCCTTCGCACGCTGCACTCTCTGAGCCAGTGGAACGCACTCATCAACGACTACATCAACGCTCAGCTCAGCTCCATCGGAGACGTCATGGCCAGCTGCCAGTCGGAAGCCGTAAGAACTTTCCCTGCAGTCCCAAGGGTCTCAACTGAAAAACATTTCATTTATTTTTGTGTCATGCACTTTTTGGAAGAGAAAATCCATTTATTATGGCAAAAAGTTTTGATATGGTAATTGGAGTCCTAACTAGATCAATAATTCATAAAATTGATTTTAATTTATTATAATTTTTTCAGCAATGACAGTTTTAAAGAAAGAAATTCTACTAAAATTCTTACCGATCCAATAGGGTCCCACTCATAAAAGTGTAAAAAATAAGTGAAGTGAATTATATTTATATAGCGCTTTTCTCTCGTGACTCAAAGCGCTTTACATAGTGAAACCCAATATTTAAGTTACATTTAAACCAGTGTGAGTGGCACTAGGAGCAGGTGGGTAAAGTGTCTTGCCCAAGGACACAACGGCAGTGACTAGGACGGCGGAAGCGGGAATCGAACCTGCAACCCTCAAGTTGCTGGCACGGCCGCTCTACCAACCGAGCTGTACCGCCCCAAGTCATACATTATTTATTTTTTACTTTACATGTTCAAATCCCAACGTTAACTTCAGATCTAAGATTTTATCATTTGTTTACATTTTTTTAAATTAATTGTACGCCATTTTTGTTGAAGAAAACCTTGTTTTTTCTCTTAGCCAAAACACAAAATATGCAAGAATATTTGATGTGAAGTAACTGGAGCCTTAAATATGTCAATAATTAATTCATAACATTGATTTTGAGTCATTATTTTAAGAGTAATGCCCGTTTTTAAAGAAAAAAATCCCACTAAAATTCTCAATTTCAAAAGATCTCATTCATAAAAAATAAGTCATACAATATTTTATTTATTTTTTAACTTAAAGGCCGACTGAAAGCCACTACTACCCACCACGCAGTTTGATAGTTTATATATAAATGAAGAAATATTAACATTGCAACACATGCCAATACGGCCTTTTTAGTTTACTAAATTTCAATTTTAAATTTCCCGGGAGTTTCGTCTTGAAAACGTCGTGTAATGATGACGTGTACGCAAGACGTCACGCGTTTTTAGGAAGTATGAGCGCTACGCACACACACAGCTAAATGTCGTCTGCTTTAACGGCATAATTACACAGTATTTTGGAGATCTGTGCTGCTGAATCTTTTGCAATTTGTTCAATTAATATTGGAGAAGTCACAGTAGAAAAAGGGAGTTGGGAAGCTTTAGCCTTTAGCCACACAAACACACGGTGATTCCTTGTTTAAAATTCCTGGAAGTGAAAATTTACTATGGAGCAGAGCGCGGTCAAGCGAACATGAATCCAGACCAAATGTCAACCAGCAGGTTTCGGTGAGAAAATTATGGTTAAAAAGTCGCTTGTTACCGGAGAAAAGCTGAGCTTGGGCCGTCCATAGCTGCCGTCGACTCCCCTGAGACACTGGCGTCAAGACACCCGTGGACACACCCCTCCGACTATCAGGTAATATTAAACTCACTAAAACACTAGCAACACAACAGAAAGATAAGGGATTTCCCAGAATTATCCTAGTAAATGTGTTTAAAAACATCGGAATCCGTCCCAATGCAATCGCGTTTTTTTTTTACTATTTTTTTTTTTTTCCTAGTCTGTCGCTATCAATATCCCCAAACACGAATCTTTCATCCTCGCTCAAATTAATGGGGAAATTGTCGTTTTCTCGGTCCGAATAGCTGTTTTTGTTGGAGGCTCCTATTAAAATCAATGTGAATATGTGAGGAGCCATCAACATGTGACGTCATCGTCTGCGACTTCCGGTACAGGCGAGGCTTTTCTCTTAGCACCGACAGTTGCGAACTTTATCGTGGATGTTCTCTACTAAATCCTTTCAGCAAAAATATGGCAATATCGCGAAATGATCAAGTATGACACATAGAATGGACCTGCTATCCCTGTTTGAATAAGAAAATCTCATTTCAGTAGGCCTTTAGATTAGATTAGATTAGATAGTACTTTATTTATTCCGTCAGAAGAGTTCCTTCAGGAAAATTAAAATTTTATGCACAATCCCATTCAAGTTTAGACAAACATTACAGGGAGACAGAACAGGATCGCTGACCGATCTGCCGGCTTCCAGCGCCCCTTACAAAAAAGATGAGATACAGGTAAACAAATAAAAAATAAAAAAAATCGGTCTTAGCCTGGGCCCTGGAGAGGTGGTGCAGACTGAGGCCAAGGGAAAAAACAACAACTCATAGCCATGGTACACATCCCTCTTCCATGTGTGTAAGAGGGAAACATCAAACATCAAAGAACACAGACGACATTAAAGACATTAACGCAGCAGATACAACCAGACACTTCTACATACTAGCTATGAATAAAAAGTAAAAGAAACATATCCACTGTGGTGGCCTCTGGGGTGTTCTATGCCATCGTCCGCTGGGGTGGAGGGAGCAGACCCAACAAAGCAACCAAGACAGCCGACTCCAAATATCTTAAATATCTACATTAATTTCAGATTGATCCGTAGATTTTAAGTTTTTTTTTTTTTTTAAGGGGTTTGCTTTTCTATTAATTGTATGTCCTTTTTGTTAAAGAAAACCCCGTTTGTTTTTTGTCAAACACAGAAAATATGCAACAATATTTGAGGAGAATTAATTGAAGCCTCAAATATGTCAAAATTCATAACATGGATTTTAATTCAATATTACTTTTTGAGCAATGACAATTAAAAAAAAAAAATCTCACTAAAATTCTCAATGATCCAAAAAGGGGCCCGCTCATAAAAGTGTTAAATATAAGTCATATATTATTTGACAGTTATTTCCTTTCAAAACTTAAATCTCTATTTGAACTTCAGGTCTATCTATTGATTATACGTTTTTATTATTCATTAATTTTATTTTATTGCAAAAACATAAAATATCCTCAAATATTTGATGTGTAGTAATTGGAGCCTCAAATTGATCAATAATTCATAACAACAAAGATTGGTATTGCACAAACATGAAATATGCAACATTTTCCCCCAAAACATTGACAAAGTGGAATATTTGTTGTGAAGTAATTGAAACTTTAAAATAGGACAATCATTCATAACAACATTGATTTTGATTCATTATTATTTAAGTCATGATGATTTATTTCAAAAATCATGCAATTTCTCAGGGCCCCACTCATAAAAGTGTTAAATATAAGTCAGACTATTTTATTATTTTAATTTAAACACTTAAATATCTAGATCAGGGGTCCCCAAACTACGGCCCAGCGTCCAAAATCTGGCCTGCGGGAAGTCCCAAGTTAAAACTTAATTTTTTTAATAGTTTATTTTTATTTTATTATTGTTTTTTTTCTTCTGATCTGTCCTTTGTAATCCATTTTCTACCGCTTGTTACTGTCGGTGTCTCATAGCCGCTCAGGCAAGTCATGTCTAAAATGCATTTTCCCATCCATACCGTGGCATCATCGCACTCTGAATGAATATATTTATATATATATATATATATATATATATATATATATATATATATATTTTTTTTTTTTTCCTCCCCCCCCCCCCTTGTTTACCTGTATGTCATCTTTTTTGTAAGGGGAGCTGGAAGCCGGCAGACCCGTCAGCGATCCTGTTCTGTCTCCCTGTAATGTTTGTCTGATCTTGAATGGGATTGTGCTGAAAATTTTAATTTTCCTGAAGGAACTCTCCTGACGGAATAAATAAAGTACTATCTATCTAT